>NW_010201403.1:5051-8522 GCF_000695765.1 Mesitornis unicolor
TCCCCCCAGCAAAAATCCCAGCTCGTTGAGGGGATAAAAGGGGCTTGTTTCAGATGGATGGATGGATGTTTCATTACAGAGAAGTCAGCACCGGGCTACCTCGAAATTGAGGGGGAAGGGGGAGTTTAATCTCATCCTAAAGGTACGAATGGGCCCCTTGGAAAACCCCCTGAACTACTTTGTTGCTTAGGTAATGCCAAACACACAATAGTGCAAAGCAGAAATATGCGGGGTTTGCAGACACAGTGTTTATTCAGTTCCCAACGGTTAATTTTTCTATTACGGTAGATTCCAGATCTTATCCGGTGTGCATAAAACAAATATACACTACCCTCTATGTGCCCTAGTGTTTGATAAATCAATCTCACACTCACTTTTTTGACAGCTGGGCCTTTGGGAAGCTTTTTTATTTTTCAATAAAAATATTTAAGTTAAAAAGCACAATTCCTGGTGACATTTGTTAATCCAGCACTGCCGATGCAGGCTCATGTCCCTGCACCACCTCCTAGTACAGCAGATGCTACTGGTACTTCAGCTGGAAATAAACCCAGCTGCATTAAAAGGCTTTTTTGCCACTTTAGGGTTGGGGGTTGTTTTTTTTCTTAAATAAAAGGCAGGGACTGGCTGCTCCTTGCAGTAAAATAACAAGTAAGGAGAAAGGAGAGAGGAAGGAAACCAGAGGAAATTGCTGGTTGCGGCGGAAAGGACAGACAAAACCTCTGGCTGCAGCCGGCAGCCGCCAGGAAGCGCTGCGGAAAGGCAGGGCAGCTGAGCAGAGGCGGGAAATGAAAATGAAAAGAGCAAAGAATGAAGTTTTAGCTTCAGACCTGCATTACCCTGCTCAGTAAAATATATCTAAAGGGGCACCATGCAGTTTGAGGAGGCAGTGGTCTGAAAATCAATGCTTCCCCTCAAAATGACACCCAGGGAGCCTTAGGAGAGGTGACCTGCCACTGCCACAACAAATATTCCTGGATTTTTAGCTCAAAAAATACAGCAGTAATCACTGGGAAACGGATCCCAACGTCTCCATCTGCATCCTGCTTTACTTCTGATTTCATAATTGCATACAGGCCTTTGTATAATAGACAGGCATTAGCTGGTTTTAATTTCCACTGACTTCTCTGCAGACAGGCTTTTGTCTGGAAGCTGTAAATGAACGCATCGCACATATATCACCACTTGTGATGTTGCGTCGTCGCTTAGAGAAGTAATTACAAACAGGCATCTTCTTATGCGAGGTGAAAAGGCCAGAATTGAGATCCTGCTGCACAGAAATTGGCGGACACCTGTGTCTCATAATTATGCCACCCGTGTTTATTGGATATTTACCGTATTTAATCCACTCTGCTCCATGCTGCATCCTCATCCTGGATCCTCAAGAGATGACAGAAATTGCAGGAGGCCTCGTCACATCTGCGCTGAAGCACTTGCTGAGATGCAGGGCACAGCATGGGGAGGGAGAAGGATGCTCTGCAGGCTCCGAGTCTCACCCGCTGCACAATCACATTTTTAATCTCTTCTTAAAAATCATATTAACTTGCAAAAAATCCTGCATGCTGCACACGAACTGTGTGCCTTGAGCTTTCCATCTGCTATTTAGGGGTGGTGCAGGATAATCTCTATATCCCAAATGATACCCCACCACTCCCGAGTGCTCTGTTCTGCTCTATCAAAGTACGCTGCAGTTTATTTTGTCAAAATTAAATCAATGCCGTCTAATTGTCAAGAACACTTTAAACCACTGGTGTTCCAGAAAGTTGCCCAGTGTGGTCAGAATTAAGAGCTTTCCATCACTTGAGCAGGGGACAGTCCAGGCCTCAATGCTGCCAAGCTGTCGGTGCAGGAGGAGCCCAAAATGAATGGCTTTGCCAAGCCAGGACCAAACCTACCAAGCCAGGCCAGAAAAACCCTTCCCTCCCCACCAAAATAATCAGAGCAATTCCAGCCTGCACTGAGACCATCCAACACATCTTATGCTAAACTCTATTACTTACTGAAAATCTTGTTCCTTATATCTATTTGAGTCAAGTTATGAGAAAAACAAATCTCTCTTGCTGCTTGGGGGTGAGGTGGCGTGGGAGTATGCTCACTGCCTGCCCCCCCAGGCCAGTTTTCTACCACAAACCCTTGGCAGGGAAACCCGAGCTGCAAAGACTTTACCTACATGTATTTTGTTAAACCACAACTCAAACCAGAATCAGCCCAGGAAGCCCTCGGAGATGCCCCGAGCAGGTCCCGCAGGATGCTGGGCAAACCAGCAGCTTGCACTGCCTCAGAAATATTTGCACAGGTGAGTGCTGGGGTCACCTGTGCCGCTCAGAGTGTCCAAACTGGTGAGGCACCCATGAACATCACCAGACAAGACAGCGCTGAAAAGGGTTAAGAATTTAGCTGTTGCGAGTTAGATGGGAAATCAATAGGAAAGACATTAAATAATGGCTCTGAAAAGGCAATGAATAAATTTTATAGTGTCTATAGGTACAACGAGTAAATCTCAACACGAGGGGGCTGACCAGGTGCCCCTGGGGCCTGTGGCTCCAGACAGGTAGGGGACAGGTTGGCACTGGGGACGGCAAAAATCACCCAAGACCTTTACCTGTAGCAACACAACCACCAGAGGAACTAAGACATTTTGCTGATTTATTAGTCTGGAAGTGATGAAAGAAAAGGCAAAAAAAAGCAATTTAACTAATTTAGTCCTTGGAGAATCCACCAGCAACATAATCCCTTCATATCAGCTCTGGTGTCTCTTCCTAAAGGCACTGGTACCCATGGCTCCACCAAGAGTCACTTCAGATGGTTTTTGCATTTTTTTCCTTTTGGTTGATTTATGTGGAAATCAGGCACCCCCAGCCCAGCTCTGCATCTGTGCTGGAGCTCAGCATCCTGCACGATGCCCCTCATACCCCCCAGCCTTGGAGGGGCTCAGCTTCACAGCAGCAACCTCACTGCATGGCATGGCGGGGTTTTCTTCACTCAGCAGCAAAACTGTGATACATTTCCCATATTTTTCTTCTGATTTTCATAATTTAAATGCCAGCACCCCCAGATGCAACTGAATTAATAAATCCAGCCTGTTCCAAAAGCCAGGGCTGGCAGAGTGGGAGGAGAGGACACGGCCAATTGCTATTTTGAAATTATTTTGGTTTCACGGGACCCACGCATCTCACTTCCCAGTGGGGAATTATTGCCCTTTTATCCCCAGACCCACCAGTATGGGGGCTGCCGAAAAGGGACTCATCGAAGTCCAGCTGCGGGGTGGCCGCCAGGACCCTCCAGGCCCAGGGAGTGGACCCGGGGAGCGGGGGGGGTCACGCCGGGGCCTTTCCTGTTTGCTGCGCCACCTCCGAGGCCAGCACGGTTATTTACGGTGCGTAAACATCACCGTTCAAAATAGCAGGGTCAAACCTCCCCTGCCCCTTTGTCCTCCCCCTGCGGCTGCCGCCCCCATGCTGCCATCCCCCCCAG
>NW_010201403.1:8557-8890 GCF_000695765.1 Mesitornis unicolor
CGCTTGGGACTGCATCACTTCATGTGGGCAGGGTGAGTCCCTGCCGAGCACACAGCCCCTCCTTTTTCTCCCTTTTTAAATTTTTTTTGACAAGCTCTCAACCTGCTCCTTGGGTGATGCTCTGCACAGCCTTGTTTGGGATGGCACCATTGGATTTACCCCCAGCAAAAACCCTTCAGCTGCAGTGCATCACCCATGCACAGGAGCTCTGGGGAATTTCATCTGTTGCTGACAAAATTGGTGTAGGAAATGTTTAGTTTAATAAAAGTAAAAACTGGAGCCACCTGAAATTCCAACATGGGGCAGCGGAAAAGCAGCCGGGATGTGGGCAGG
>NW_010201403.1:8913-15182 GCF_000695765.1 Mesitornis unicolor
GCTGATGGAGGGGAGGAACATCCCTGTGCATCCCCAGGGCTCCCAGCTGCGCTCCAGTGTCGTGACTGATACAGTTGCTCTATCACCATTGGGGAGGGGGGTCAGGAAAACGAAAGCAGATTCCTGGATTGAAATAGAAATATATTTAAGAAAATTATAATAATTATAAACTAATATTAATAAGAGTTATACACAGCCAATATTGTGTGGAAGTAGGCCTTAGGGTTAGGATGATAAGTCCCTCTCGAGATGTCAGGCATGGAAGAGGGAGCAAGAAGGAGAGGATGAGGCAGAGAAAGAGGAAGAAGGAAGGGCCATCACCAGCAAACTCCCCAATTTATAGTTAATGTGACGTTGATGGTATGAACAGTATTAATTGGTCAGCCTCGGGTCACCTAGGGGTTAACTCCCCTAGGTTTCCACTCCTCTCATCCTCTGCAACTTTATCTCAAGACCTTGTAGCCTTGAGCACTATGGCAATCTGCACACCTGGATTAGCTGCAATTTATAACAGAGTTTTTATCAACTTTGTTCCCATGAAAACAGAGTGATGTAGTCCTTACAAAATTGCAGTTTTCCTCAAGAGAAAACTGACTCTCAAATTCTGTACCGCTAAACCAGGACAGCCGGTTGCGAGAGGACAGCCATGATTTCACCTCCCGATGCTCGGGGTGAGCTGAGGATGCGTGAAGGCAGCCGGCGATGGCCTGGCTGGTTGGGAAGCGCTCCTTCGCCTGCCTTCTGACTCATGCGATTCGTGTGGGTGGCAGAAAAACCGCTCCAAGAGAAAAAGAAATGGGAAAGAATCCGTTGCTATATTTAACCACAAATAATAGGAAGAGGCTGAGCTTTTGGGCTAAGTTGTAAATAACAGTGAGATGAAATCATCTCAGAAGTTCATCACTGGAGGATGGCAGCCTCTTGAGAAATGGCATGACTAACGAGGACTGCGGCTTGGAAAAATGTTGCCCCTTGTAAAAAAAAAAAAAAATAAAAAAACTGGTTTTTGGTTATTCCAGCAATCCTTCCAACTGCAACAAATTGCCCTTTATTGCCTTTCGGTTGTTACTGCATTTTAATACAGCATTTCTGTGTTCGTCCACCCAGGGCACGCGAGGCATTCGGCCTCCTGCCCACCCTCAGTCACCGGCCGCTCTCCAAGGGGTCTCACTGCCAGCGGGGGAGTTGAAATTAAAAGTGTTGGATCAAGGTTTATAATCCTAGAATAATTTTTAGAAATTAATATAATTTGATTCAGAAGAAAAGCAGCCATTGGAGACAATCATACTTCATTATATGAGCATTATATCAAGAGACGTTCGTTACTTGTAACACCAAAAGCCTCAGCCAAAACTTGCTGGATTATTCTTCCTTTTCATGGAGTCAAAGGTTTCAAGTCCAAATTGCAAGAAATTATTGCGAGGGGAGAACTAGGACAAGCCAGTCTTTCTAATGCTGATTTTTAGCAGAAGGACTAGGATAGAATAGTTTCACTGCGACATGGAGTCCAGGAAGCCCAACAGCACACTTGACATAGATATCATTGCGCGATGATATTTTCACCTTTTATTTATTTGAAGAAAATACATTTCATTTCTGGAGAGCACCCAAGATTGTTAACAGAAGAACTGACCCAGCCTGGGAAGGAATCAGAGCCACGCAGGAGCATTTCAGCCTTTCTGCCTCTCACTTTCTCTGGTTTTTCATAGTCTAATAGCAAATATTTGCTGGCAGTAGAGATTTCTGAGCTGTGAGGTAATGACTATTTTTTTTTTACAGATGCAGAGTCATCTTCTTGTTTCTCAAGCCTTATTGCAGTTACAGATGTGCTTAAAATATGTGAAGCAACAGATCTCAGCTTTGTGGGTTTAACCCAAGCAATGTTGAGCTTTCCCTGAGCAGTGCTCCGAGCTTTCTTAAGGGCTTCGTTAGCAGTTTTCTACAGAAATGGGAAGAGCTTTGTATTCTTAATTTTGGCAGACTGTGGTGAATACAGCCATGCAGATGGTGTGACTGCTGCCAGTGGCAGGGGAGCTTTTACCCCACTCAGATCAAAAGCAAACCCTCCCTCCCAGCTACAGCCTTACCCCCCGGCACAATTTGCTCCTTAATTCCTATAAAAGCTTCAATTATCACGAGGTTTGTGTCTCCTAGATATTATAAGATCATCAAAGCTGTGAGGCTTGAACTTGTTTCTGTCTACAATCCAGGTCATCATCCAAAGCTGCATTTCCCTCCACCCATCCATGGGATTATTCCCAGTACCAAATGCTGCTCACCACATGTGAGGCTTTCAGAGTCTTGCCCAAAGAGACCTCAGCTTCCTCATGGCTTTTTTTCCAATTAGTTTTCCCATATTTGAGGGAAAACATATAAAAGCAAAGGAAATGCAGATGTGAAGCCTCATTGTACAAAGAGCATTTTAGGTAGCAGGCTCCCACAAAGGCGAGTTCAGAGTTTCACAAATGTTAATGGTCTCACTGACAATTATGCGCACCATAAAATAATTATTTTGCCAGGTCAGCTCTTTGGCATCGTCTGAAAGATCTGGAAGTCGAGTATTTAATGATCCGCTGCTCCAAAGGGATCGATGTATTTCTGCAGGGGTCATTTGAAGGATCAATAATTGTGTGGCCCCTGCAAAACTGGAGAAAATCAACTTCTAAAACTCCTTCCCAGAAACAGCTCACTGGCCCCAGTTTACCCACATAGTGGGTTTCTTACAGCTCATTAAAACAGCAGATTTCGGGGCGGGGGAGGCATGATGCAGCCGCTAACAGTGATTTATTCATGCTCAGCGACTCCCAGTGCTGTCCCAGTGCTCTGTCATGCTCCTTGCCTGGGGACAACGCTGACCATCGGCCCAGAGCACTCCAGGGTACCACGAAGGTCCTCACCAGCATCCAAAGGAGGTGGATAAGGAAGTGTGAAAGAGGAGAGCTTTTGGGGTGGGCAAGTTTTTTTCATCTTCACCCATCTTTGGCTGGCTGCCTGGGGAGAAACACTGTCCCTTTACTCACATTCTGCTTTAGCGTTTCTTTTTTTTTTAATAAATAAATATATGTATATGTTAATAAAAGAAATAATAATATATTAATTTTAAAAAATTTAAAACAAATTATAGCGCCACTGCACATGGTTTGGAGGTCTCACTCCCAAGGGCAGTAACAAAGGGCTTCCATGGTTTTTTGAGATCTAAAGAGGCCACAGTTGCAAACGTTTAAGGGACAGAGACATTTGTGGGTGTGTAATTAAAAGAATGGATGTTACAGCATCATGGTGATCTTCAAGACTAATTCTGACAAACATCTGAGCCACCTTATCCGTAATTTCATTTCTCTTTCGTTACTGAGAAAGGTGATGGTGCTGTGGGAAGCATCTTGAACTGCCTACAAGTGCTGCTGCTGCTAACAGAAACAACGCTTTGCTTTACTATTGCGCTCCCATCCCTGTCAGAAACACTTATGGGATGATACATAAGCCTGGTACTCCAAGAGTGACCTGTAAAAAAAAGAAAAGGTAATTAAATTTTGATTTAACAAGAAGAAACCTCAGAGTGCACAGACTGCTCCACACCTCAGTACCTGATGGTATTGATTTGCCAGGAGCTTTTGGTGCGATGGGTCAGTGAGAGGGTTCAAACTGTTGAATTTGAGCTTTCATATAGATGTAATTAACTGGTTGTAGACTTATTTAACAGAATTAATGATGAGAATGGTGAGGTTTGAACCCCAGACTCTCCTGGCTGCTTCGCTTGAAGCTTGAGCATCAGCTCTGCAATGGTCTGGCTGGGGTGAGCAGAACTGCAGGTGAGTGGGTGTTTATTGCCCCATTTGAGGTCCCATGTGCAGAGGAGGAGAGGCAAGGGCTGATGCCCCTCCAGAGGTGAACAGGGAGTTGCTGCATCCCAGTTTTCACTGCTCTGGTGCTGCCACTTCCCCAGCCAGGCCAGGTCTGTGGGCCAGATCCGGGCTCAGTGATGGGGCCACTGGAGGTCCCAGTGGTGGCTGTAGCCCCCCTGTCCCCTCTCTGACCAGGTCTTGACCCCCCCAGGAGCTGATATTCCTGCATTTTCCCAAACTAGGTGAGGGGCTGTGGGAGCTGGGGCTGCCAGAGTGAGCATAGTCACGTACTGGGTTTTTAATTCTTATTCCTACTTGCCATCACAGCGCCCGGTTCGCAGAGCTCATCCTCAGTCGCTCCTGCAGGCCAAGTGCTGAGGCCCAGCCCGTGGCACACGCTGGAGGGCCAGCCACAGCGTTAGCTCTACTGAGCTATCAACAAGCTTTAATATTTCATAGCGCTCTGATTGCGGACTTAGAGCTTATCAGAAATGTTGTTAAAATGCAGTGCTTTATTAATGGATAGGTAGGCTTCACCAGACGGCCTTGCTGTTTACTCACTGTTGTATTTGCCTTAAAAAAAATAATAAATCACATCAGCTATCATCAAGAGTGTGGAGGGAATGCAGTCCCAGGCACTGCAGGGAGCTGCTGCTAGAGCCAGTGCTCAGCATCCCCAATGCTCTGCTCTGCGGAGCGGCAGAGCTGGCACTGCCCAGGCAATCAGTCCTAAAGGTGCTGGGACTGGGGCTGTGACCCGCTTCTGTCACCCTCTGGCCTTGGTTCCATGCCCAAAGCCCACCTTTCCCACACTTCCCAGCCTCAGTGCCCTTCTGCAGGGAGAAATGCTCATAGAGTGGGACAGAAGAAAACGTAAGCAGAATAAAGCCCTGAAGATACAGAAAGAAATCATGGTTTCTCATTGCTTCCTGAAAGCCCAGCACCACTGATCACCTCCTTCCTTCCAGATTATTTTTCTGTGAATTCTGCTCAATGCTGTATCGCCACTGAGAACCTTTTCTTCCCATCTTTGTTCCCGAGCACCACAAAATCTGTAATATATATGATAGGCATGAATTACTCAAATGCAGAGATGAGAGCAGGAGCATCACTTACAGATATCAGTAACAGAATCATCACAGGTTGAGTAAACAGGAGAAAGGAAACAAATATGTTACACGTGATGGTCATGTAGGTGGGTTAGCTGCTGCATATCAGATTTGGCGTGATCACCTAAAAGGAAACCAAGCAGAAAAGTACTGGTCATTTTTTTGCCATGTTTCATATTAGTAAGTTTTTCCATTACTAGATCTGACCTCCCTCTCCTCTACCGGTTGCCTGAGGAATTTTGCAACTGAGCTGAGGATAATGAGCAAAGAACGCAATTATGGAGGCCAAATAGGGCAGTGGATTTGATCCCCAGGAGTGCAGGCAATGGTCATTGCTAGCTGACTTGGGGACCCCCAGCCTCACCAACAGGCGAAAAGCTGTGAAACCTTAATGGCAGGGGTAAAAACCAACAGAAAGGTAGAATTAAAGGCTCACTCTCATCTGTGCCTTGCACAGGCACCATGGAGCCAGCCTGTTGCTGCCTGCTCTGACACTGCAGTTGTCCTTTTTAAGTGGCAAAATCAGTGGGAGGCTCTGCACCTTGCAGTTCCCCTTCCTTGGGTTTCTCAGTGTCCAGGTACTGCTCATCCCCATGTCCTTGGGTACTGCTCATTCTCGTATGGGTACAGTACATCGTCACACCCTTGTGTACCACTCATCCCAGCATCCTTGGGTATTCATCCCCACATTCTCATGTTCATGCCCACACCCTTGTGTGGGTTAATCCCTACATCCTCAGATACTGCTTATCCTTGCATCCTTGGGTTCCTCCCCACATTCTCATGTTCATGCCCACACCCTTGTGTACCACTCATCTCAGCATCTTTCAGTACCACACATCCCTGTATCCTCAGGTTCAACCCCACATCCTCACATACTGCTCATTCCTGCATCCTCAGGTTCATCCTCATGTCCTTGGGTACCGCTCATCCCTATGTCCTTGGGTACAGACTATCCCTAGCCAGGGATCCTGGTCCTGCTCAGAGGACGACAAGTTTTGGGGCACATTTAGTGTGAAGTTCGGGTGGTAGGGACGCTCCGTTGGTGACACCACTGGGAGAGGCCGGGGTGGGGTGTGCCGCCGCCCCGCTGCCCCAGTGCAGAGGTTGAACCTGGCTGGGTGCCCCGTCCCGCACCCCATTAGCCCTTGAACCGCCGCCAAATGGCCCCATCAATTTTTCATCAGAGATAAAACCTGGGCCGTGCGAGGATAAAACCCGGCGCTGCCGTCGGGAGGGGTGCGGAGTGCCGGCCGGCTCCGCGGAAGGTGCGCACCGGGTTGCGCGGGGTGCGGGGGATGACGGGCGGGCGGGGACC
>NW_010201404.1:0-8957 GCF_000695765.1 Mesitornis unicolor
GTTTTCCCACTGGCACTGGGAGATTTGGGAGCAGGGAGAGCCCTGGGCATGCAGCTTAACAGAGATACAGACCCTGCCCAGCTCTGATCTGGGGAGGTGACCAATGTTTGGGGTGACAAGCCCAGGGAGTTTGCAAGACAGCCCTGATTGATGAGCCAAGGTTGTTTCTAAGTCAAAACCAACAGATTTGGGAGATGCCGCTTCCCAACAGCCCAGTACCGGGACAGGCCCCTCTGCAGGCAGCCGGCTCTGCTGGGTGCTCCGTGGCCACTGTGTGATGGGACGTGCTGTGCTGGTGGCTGCTTCCAACCCGCTGGAGCCATGGGCAGCCCCACGGCTGGAGAGCAGCTCCCAACACCACCAGCTCTCCCAGTGAGAAACGGGATTGCTGAAGCCTCCCGGCAACCCCCTGCAGCTCTGTGAAAGGCTGGGTGGTGCAAGGCTGGTTTAAGGCGCGTGGGTTTGTACCCCCAGAGACCGGCCTGGCTTCACATGCCCTGTGAAGGGAACCAAAGCCTCGTTACTGCCATTAAGGCATTAATTAACCATTGCAATGCAGCGCTGCACGGCTGGGTGGCTTCTGGTTCTCCAGCACCATCCTCTCCAAGGGGGCTGTGGACAGGACAGATGCTGAGCCACAGCTGGAGTGGAGATGCGGCTGGCCTGGGAGCACCGTGGTGTGCGACGGCAAATTCATCTCCTCGGGGGCTGCGGGGACAAGAGCCCTCCCTGTGCCCCAGCCTCCAAGGCACTGACCTTCTCTGGTGCCATGCTGGGACACTTCCAATTGTATAGGTAATACTGCAGGTTCCCGTCCCCAATCCCAAACTTCAGCTTCTCCAGGAAGGTTTTGTTTTCCATGAGATCCAGTGCATTGAAGACGTCGAATCCTTTCTGCAGGGACAAGACACGAAGCCATCAGCTCCTCCTGCTTCCGTGAGCTGCCTGGCCCTGCTCCTGCCTCACTCTGCACCCTCAGAAGGGACTGAGCCCACCAGGGAAGAACTTCCCAGCAGCGCACCCACTCTCAATTCAAGCGCTACGACCACACGGCAACACTGTTTGCTGTAAGGAATGAACAGACACCACGAGCTCAGCTCACCACCAGCTGCAAGGTTGAGGCTGGCAGAACCTTTAGGATTTGGGTTTGTGCAAGGCCTGCCCCATGGTGGGCCCTGCCCGCAACCCCAAGGGCTGCCTGGTGCCCAGCAGTGCCGCCCCGGCCCCGCCATCACTCACCGACTTGGCGAGAATGAGAGCATCGCTCATGAGGTCGATGAGAGGCGTCTTGGTGTGAACGTTGTAGAAGGAGTAAGCAGCTTTCAGGCTCTTGTGATTCGGGTGGTTCATGATGGTGGAGGGCAGCGTGTAGAAGCTCAGGAAGTCTGTCACCTCCCCTGGGGCGCTCTGCAAGCCAGAAGTGACACCGCAACATGTCAGAGCGAGGATAAAGCCCTAGATGTGTGGGCTCCCTGCGAGGAGGCTCCAAGCAGCCCGGGATGGGAGAGGCACCACCCTCCAGCACCCAAAACCTCCACCCTGGAAGAGCAGCTCCCTGCCCGGGGCAGCAACCTCCCCAGTCATCCCACAGCTCCCCACAAACTCTTCCAGCGGAGGCAGACGCCCAGGAAAACACCCCTCCCTTGTGCTCCTGCCACCTCACCTCCACCACAAAGGTGTCGATGATGTTCTCCTGAGGTAAGAACCAGTGCTCCACCTCCTCGCGGCTCATGACGGGCGTCAGGTGGAACTGCTTCAGGTACTCGGTCAGGAGCTTGTGCACCGCAGGGATGTCTCTGTGCTCCATTGGCCGCAAGCCGGGAGTCTTGGGAGTCTACAGGAAGCCAGACAAACCGTCTGTGTTGCTTGCACGGTGGCTTTTACCACCCAAGGGCTCTCCAACAAGTGGCACAGACACTCTCTGCTCAGATCAGCCCACTGTCAGCCCCACAGCCCAGCGCTCTCCCCTCCAGCCCTGCCTGACCGACACAAGGATGGATGCCATCGGCCCTGACATCCATGGCAAAGACCACGGAGAAGCCCAGCAGGTACCAAAGCCCCATGTACTGGGTCAAATTCTCCTGGAATTGGCCTCCTACCCCTGACAACTCGAGGTCTCTGTGGGAATGGGCTGGGAGACACCTCCCAGGCACCGCAAGGAACCACCTGATGTTATTTAGGGCTCGATTTCTGACCCAGGACTGGGATCGCTCAGCAAGGCCCAGCTCCAGCAGCACAGACTGCTTCTGGGTCTGGGTTTCTGCGCAAGAATCGCCAGCTACCAAACAGCCGCTGGTGCCTCTGCTGCGGCGGGAGGGAGGCAGGGGCCGTGCACTGCCCAGCACCACAGCAGCGCTCTTCAACCGAAACAAACAGCTCTGCCCAACCAAAGGAAGCCAACGAGGTCGGGGAAGGTGGTGGCAATCTGAATGCTTTGTTTGTTTTTCATGCCATACCCGCTGGGGAGCTGCCCCTGCAGGACAACCACAGTGACAGAACCCATCAGTTTGACTGAAGAACGAGGGACAAACCCAATCCAAGGTCACTCTGAGGCTGTGTTTGTACAGATGAAGGCTGTCATATCTGCATTCTCGTTTTACCAGGAGGACAGGATATGACTCACCATGAAACACAGGCTCACAGGGTCCTCTAGCTGCAAGGATTTGCCCTTAAAATGCAGGTACCCCGGTAAAAATAAATCAAGCACAACAGCTTGACAGAGTCATTTACTACACAAAACAAACCCCAGCTCTGCAGGCAGAGGACTTGACCTCGGCCAAGACGTTTGTGCCTCCAAATCCCAGCCTCGCCCCTTGCTCAGCGAGGAGCAATTCGTGAGCTCTGCCTGCGCGGCTGCCACCCACCTCGGGCAACCGGTAAAGCTTCATGGTACGTTGCATAGTCATGTTCCTGCTCAGGTGGGAAAATTTGACCTCGATGAGTTTCCGAGGATTCAGGGAGCGGTGCCAGTACCTGCAGAAACACACACTCGTGCTGGGAGACTTGTTCCTGGGCAGCAAGGGCCGCAGGGCGCGAGGTTCTCGTAGCTGCCGTGAGAGGGCAAGCGAGAACATCGCGCGGGCTCGCTAAGAGGCCAGCGGCTCCCACAGGGAAAAACAAGGGCGGCCTGAAGTGCCTGTGCTGCAGAAAGTCTCCTGTCTTGTGATACAAGAGCAGCTTAAGCAAAGCTACTGGGCTTAATCCTGGAAGGACGGTGTAGGGAGGAGAAATCTGGGCTTGAATCCGTGTCTCCTGTCCTGGGGAAGCCCACACGTGCTCCACGCCACAGAGGGGATCCCGGCAAGGGAAGGTCTGCAGACCCAGATCTCTGGAGAACCACGGACGCTCACCTGCAAGTCCCCACGGGCTTCGGCAGCACCACTCCTGCAGTGTAAACAGCCTGAAAGATCCCTTCCAGATGAACCCGCCGCGTGATCTCGCGGATCAGAACCGGAGCCACCCGTTTTGAGCGCAATTTTTTGTGGACGCACAGGAAGTTTATCTCTACCATCTTCTTCTCTCTTGGGAAAGAAACAATGCAGAGCATGAGACACAACTGCCCTCACCTGGGACCATCCATCCTATGCCCTGGGCAATTTACCTCCAGCCCCTCCAAGAGAAAGAGGAATCAAAGCCTTGGGAAAGGCCAAGGAGCAAGGGCTGGGTTTGGGGGACTCTCCTTTAAGCTGTTACCCAAGGTTTGCCCAGGGAAAATGTTCTCCCCCCAGCTCTGGAGGATTTCTGTAGGACAGAGCTCTGCACTGACCGCCCTCGCTGAGGAAAACGGCCTGCACGGCTGCTCACTACACCATGTCCTTGCACACAACCTCACCGCCCACCTCAGACACCCCCCACCCTCTCCTCCAAGCAGCAAAGCACACCCAGGGCTGAGGTTGTGGGTCTGGCTCAGTCAGTCAGGGAGGACAACATCACCAGGCCCCCGGGATCTCCCAGAAAGCCCCCTCTGCCATCGAGGGGAGGCTGAGAAATGCAGCCGAGAGCACTCACGTGTCATAGATGTGGATGGTGGCCGGGATGGCGCTGATAAACCCAACCAGCTTCTTGCTGGACACAACCCTGACTCCGCAGTGCCACTGGGGCAACCAGCCTGGAGGACGCAGCGCCCTGCAGACGAGACGCAGTTCAGAAGTCCCGTCCCACCAAAGCCCCCCGTGTCCCTGCTCCCGCCTCCCCACTCTGCCCCAGGACACCCCAGGTCCTGCTCCATGGCTGGACACAGCCGTGGGTTTGCGGGCAGGAGGACGAGAGGGTGACAGTGATGTGACAAGGCAGGACTGCCAGGATCCAGGCCACACTCTGTGGCCACAGTGAGTTCTTGCCAGTGACATGGGAGGAAAGTTGTGTTCCTCGACTCGTGAACACCCCGAGGACACAGCAGCTCTGCTGCAGCAGGACTCCAAGTGTTATTGCTATGTCACTTGGCAGTCGCCTTCATCCTACAGCTCCAGGCACTGGGAAGCTCCTCAGCTACCGGGATTTTACACTCAAGGGATCAAACCAAAGTGGGGAAAAACCCAGGTTCAGACTCCCAGATGTGCAGGAAGCCAGAGGCAGGCAGGGCTGGGTGACAGCCCCCTCTCACAGCACCCCTGAGACACCACACACGTGCACGGTGACAGATGGGGACGGGAAGCTTTGGGAAGAGGTGAGACAGGACAAGCAAAGGCAGCGGCAGCGCTGCCACCAGGATCAGGCTCATCAGCATTCACCACCCTCCGCTCACCACTCACCACAGCAGGAACTCGGGGGAGTAATCGAACCGGAACATGTTGTCGTCGTCCTCCACGTAGTTCTCGTTCAGAAGCGTGTACAGCTCTTTCAGCTGGAGCAGGAGAGACCCAGCAGGTCAGGAGCTGGTCAGCCCTCAAACGCCCCAGCTGCCCCAGACAGGACCCTGAACACTTTTCATGTGGCTGCAGCAACGGGAGCCGCCTGCGGCCGTGTCCCTGCTCCCGGCACATCCCCTGCTCCGGGCTCCTGAACCTGGGCCGCTGCGGAGCAGGGTGAGCAGCGGGACACACAGGTACGTCCTGCTGCCCTCGGGTCATCTCCCAGGGAGGTGGGTCACAGTCTGGAGGGTCTTCCTGAGGGAAAACTCCTGGCTTCAGGCATCCTCACACTTAAAAAGCACCTGGAGAAGTCGCCATTGAAGAAACCAGGCCAACACGGGACGGGCGAGAGGTCACTGCTCGGTGGGGGAAGTCAGAGCCACCGAACTCCAAGGAGCTGGCGTGACCACTGAGCTGGAGAGTTGCTTGGTGTGGGGAAAGACACGTTCCCATCCCCAAAACCATCCCTGGCAGTCCAAGCACGGACCTGCTGGCCAGGCAACAGAGACACCCCCCAACACACGTGTGCCGAGCTGCCTGGACTCACCACGCCTCTGTCCCCAAGGTCCAAGGCGTCCCAGGTGAAGCCCTGGGGCAAGGTGTACGGCTCCTGACGGATGTTGTCTTTGTCTGGCTCAACGGGACCATGGGTGTTCACCACTTCTCCTGTAACAGAGAGCAGGAGCCATGGAGATCATGGAATCACAGCCTGATTTGGGTGGGAAGGGACCTCCCAGCCCCCCAGTCCAACCCCCATGGGGTCACAGCTCCCCCAGCCCAGGCTGCTCACAGCCCCGTCCAACCTGGCCTTGGGCACTGCCAGGGAGGGGGCACCCACAGCTTCTCTGGGCACCCTGGGCCAGGGCCTCACCACCTCACAGGGAAGGATTTCTTCCCAACATCCAGTCTAAACCTCCCCTCATTCAGCGTAAAGCCACCACCCCTCATCCTATCACTCCATGTCCTTATAAAAAGTCCCTCCCCAGCTTTCCTGTAGCCCCTTCAGGTCCTGGAAGATCGCTCTTACATTTCCCCAGAGCCCTCTCTTCTCTGCTCTCTGCTGCTAGAGGCCAAGTCTTCAGGACACCTCAATCTGGTGACCAATGTGCCTCATGTCCCCAGCCCAGGTCCCTGGCACAGGCAGAACCCACCCAGTCTGGGACGTGCCACGCGTTCATCGTTGCTAAGGGGCAGAGAATCAAAACTCCTTGGGGGCAATGGTGGAGCCGATTGGGCAGCAGAGAGGAGGCGACCAAAGCGATTGCAGCTCCAGAGCCACATCCTCCAGGCCCACACGTGGTGCCTGATCCCTCCCCGTCCCCACAGCAGCCCTGGCAAGCTCTTTCCCATCAGCTGCTCCATGGAGAGTGGCCCTGTCCCCTCCAGCTCTGGCCCTGGGATTTGGCAAGCACCAGGGTTTCCTTCCCACTGCACCTAAAGGAGAGCTGCAGCGAACAACACCACTTCTGTTGAACAAACATTGACTCCTAAAGTCCCCGATGCAGCCAAGAGACATCGGTTCAAGCGCCAGCTTTCTCGGGGATGTCAACACAGCAGCATCACTTGAGCGCTGCCAGGAGAAGCACGCCACATGAATCAGGAATTCCCTTAAAAAGGGATTGAAAAGGTTTCCAGGCAATGGGGAGGTGGAAAAAAGCCCAGAGCCAGAACTGCCCCCATCACACCCATCCCTGGCCACCCTCTCTGTTTTGAGCAGGTGCTGAACTGCGCTGAAACCCGGCCCCAAAAATCCCCCAGCGCTTTTGTTCCCCAACCCTCAGCAGCCCCGTGCCCCTGACGCCGTGGGCCAGCGCCTGCTCCTGAGCAAGGGCCACGAGAGACGCCAGGACTCGGCAAGTGGCCTCAGCCAGAGCACAGGCAGCAATTCGGGGTGTTGTTTCGTGCCTCTCCTTCCCCAGAGGGCACCTCCCACCCTTCCTCAGGGTTACCCAAGCAGAAACGGTGTCTGCCCCACCCAGGATCCTCTGGGAAAAGGGGCAAAGGCAAGCCCAGGCTTTGTGGTCTCATGTCACCCCGTGGCACCTCTCGAGGATTTTCCTCAGAGCAGAGCAAAGCTGGGACCATCGCTCCCAGCAAACCAAAGCAAGCCTCAGACTGGTGCTGACAACGAGAAAAGGGAACCTCCATCTCTGGGGGGTGTGGATGCTCACAAGGTTTGTGCCTCCCCTCTCCCAGCTCAGCCCCAGCGCCTGCCCTTGCTGGGGGCTGATGTGAGCCCAGCAAACCAAGGATGCGGCAGCTCCCCACGTGGACCTGCTTCCCTGAGCAGCTCCTGTCACCACGTGGCCCAGTCTCACCCTGAGGTACCTTCCCCTTTGCTGGGAAGCTTCACCCCCAGAGCTGGTGAGACCCCGGTCCCTAGGACCTGGCAAGAGCAAGGCTGGCAATGCCCAGCAGGAAACTTGGGCACAGAGGGCTAGGGAGACCCAATTCAAGGGCTAAAGACTGAGACTGAGGGAGGCCCAACCGCAGCACTCATCAAATCAATGATCTGATGAGCCTGGAACAGCTCCTCGCCCCTCTCGATGCTCCCAGCCCCGTACAGCCCCCCAGCAGCAGGGCTGGCTGCTCGGTCTGTGGTGCTGAAGGGTGGGCAAGTGTCAGCAACGCCTCTGAGCCCAGACAGGACAGCAGTGAGGGGCCAGAACCCAGCTTTTCTGGGCTTCCCTGAGGGCTTCCTTGGGCAGCCTGGGGGCCAGGCGGCTTCTCCCAAGGAGCAGGGAACGGCGAGGGGCTGCACGTACCTAGCTTGGGCACCGGCTGCGTGTCCCAGAACTGGTAGCTCCTCTTGCTGGCTTCCTCCATGGTTTTGGCAGGGCCCTGACCTACAGAGAAGAGCTCGATGGCTTTTTGAATCTCCTGGATCCTCTCAGCGGGTAAAGAGTTCACCTGAGGGCACAAAAGGAGAGGGGAAAGACAAAATGAGGAGGCTGAGCCAACAGGTCTGCATTACAGCTCCTCATCAGGGGAACCTGGAGCTGACCCTGCAGGAAGGGGACAGCGAGGAGCAGACTTGCTTCCCAGCTGAGATCCTCTTGTAACCCCCATGAGATGGGTGAACCCTTTCACCAGGCACCTGTCACACATCCAAATCTGGTTTCTGGGCACTCCTGGCTCAAAGGGGACAGATGAAGATGCCTTAAAATGCTCTAAGCTTCAGCTAAAGGGCGCTGCGAGCCCTGGGAGCAAACCTCCCTGCCCCACCTTGGCCAACAACCACACAGAGACACCCCAGGTCACCCCACACCCATGCGTGGGCTTTCTGCAGTGGCTTTTCTCTCCCCTTGCCTCAGGCTCCTCCACGCAAGCTGGATCCAGATCTGCAAACTGCAGCTTCCAGAGGAGTCCCTGGGTACCACGGACCAGGACAAGGTGGAGAGGCTGAGTCAAGATGAAGGACGCTTTCCTTCTCCTCTTCCTCCCCACGCAGGGCCTGGCAGGGTGGGCAGCTCTGCGTTGAATTCACAGCCCCAGCTCCTCCCTGATTCCTGCAGCATTTAGTTTGGCAAATCCAAAGCCCCATTTTAATGCTCTGCACAGTCAGAGGGACAAAACATTATCAATATTTGGACAGGAGTGGGCATAGGACAGAAAACGGCCTCTGCTGATGTGCAGATCTGTGTGTGTGTCCCCTGCCACAGGACGAGAGGGGACAAGAGGGGTGACTGCAGCACTGGGAGGGACAAACCTGGCGTGTCCTACACCTTTTCCCAAGGCCCTGGCTGCTCATCAGGACCGGGTAAAGCCAAGATGGGAAAACAGACCCTGCTCTGACCTGGCTGCTGTTCTTATGGTAACCAAGCACAAACCAACAGCATCGGATGTGGCGCAAGAAGCAGGAGAAGGAGCTCGTTGTGCTGCTGCGGGCAGGGGAGGACGCTGGCAGGGGCAGCGTGGCCGTTCTCTGCCCGAGAGGAGGCAGCTGCTGTCGGGAAAGGAAACCTCGGGGGCGCTGCTCTGAGCCCTCCACCGCAGCGCAGGAACCGGCCGGGACACCCAGCCAAGGACGCCTCTGCCCCGGAGCAAACACCTCCCGCAGCAACAGGAATTCCCATGGGGAAATGACCCCAAACCTTGAGGTTTCTG
>NW_010201405.1:0-20738 GCF_000695765.1 Mesitornis unicolor
TCAGCCTATTCAAATTTTAAAAAGCAAGCGGTATTGACTGGGCAGGGCTGAGGTGCAGAGTCTGGAGGAATTTGGTGCTATGGTAACTGCAGAGGCTGCTGGTAAGTGGAAAGGAGACTTGTGATTGAATCACCAGCATGTGGCTGCGTTTATTTTTGTCTGTCTGCTCTATTTGGAATTGATCTACTGATGCAGCATTTTTGAAGCTTCTCATCAGATGTGGGTGGCAGTTCCAAGTATTCAGTGTTCACTGCTGAGAAGATGGTTTTAGGTCACTTTTGCCTGGGTGTAGTTAAGGTATATATCTTGTATATGATGGATAATGGATTTAAAAGTATCATTATCCAAAACCTTACAATTATTTTTTCTCCTGTTTGAAAGTGGGTGCTAGCATTTCTGTGCATCCTCTTCTAAGAGGCACTCTGAATCCCTCAGAAATGGGCTCCAGTTAATGGATAGATACATAGAGAAAATGGATACTCCTGTATCAAGTCTGTCTATACCTGAAACCTCCAAAACCAGGCATGATACTGGCAGGCAGAGTCTGGAGAGATTTACGTTGAATGATATTGTATGCTGTAATTTATTCATTGAATAAAAAACGAGCAGTAGGTTGTCCTTGGTGATGCCTGCCCATATTGTTTAACTGGTTTTGAATTTGTTATGTACACAAAACTGGTTTGGAGCATTTGGAATCGAGGAAGTGAGAAGCTGTTTTGCACTGAGAAGTTCAGAAAGCAGCTGGTGCTTTTGGTGGTGGTGGGAGTTGAAGATGCATTTTCTTCTCTCTCATTTTTCAAGAAAATAGTGTGATTTTTATTCTGAGCTGAACTTTCACTGATACACAAGATCAGAATCGTGGCTGGTTGCCATTGTCGTAGCTGATAACTGCCACGGTGCTGGCCTTAGCACCTCCACTCGGGCGTGTTTCAAAGGAGATCCTGGCCCAAAGAGAAACAACATCCTCCCCTCTGGACGCTGTGCAGCAAAGGTGCTAGCAGTGGTGGCATCCCTTCTCAGAAAACTTTTTTTTCCTGTCTATTAGTTACTGAGGTGTAGATTGTCAAGAGAATAGGTTCTATAATTCTTATAGTCCTCTACAAATTTAGATTTTGGGATGAATGCCCAAAGGTCTTGCCTTGTCTGCCCAGTTCATGTATCTTTTGAAGCAATGCTAGTCTTTATTATTGAGCTTTCTACTTCAGGACATACTGCAGACTACGCAGGGCTTGCTTTTGTCTGGTTTTTTTCCACTCTTCTGTTACACCTTGCCTGGCTGCGCTATGGTATGTGGCAGCAGAAACGTCTTTGGGACGTCTTTTGTTGGGCTGTAACTTGGCAGCCTCTAATCCCTTGTTGGAGAGGGTGCACACCCAGGCAGATGCCAGCTGACCTTTGGCTGACAGTTCCCTTAGTTGGGGTGAAACGATCCCAGTTGGTGCTGGAGGAGCTGGGTAGGCTGTGGTAGAAAAGGTGATGCCCTTGAGCTCCTTCCATCATGACAAAGCAAGATGAGGAGGATTATCTCCAGGGTGGGGCCTGTCAGATCTGAAAGCTTAGGGCTGCTATCTGCAGGAAGTTGTCATTTCTTCTGTGTCCTGGGATTTGAAGCTGTGCAAAATACACTGAGGGCATTTGTTTGTGTTTTTGCATGTGCTGTATCCAAGCTGTGTTGTCCGCTGTCCTGTCCCAAAGAGCAGAGTGCTTTCAGCTCCTCTTTTTGTAGGCAGACTGCAGACTTTTAGCATTTCTGCAGAGAGTAGCAGATTTGCTACGTAATAATGTATATCCTAGATATTTTGGAAACCCCCACAAATCTCTTTTTATCCTTCTAATTATGAAATAGGAAATCCAGCCAAATGTCCTGGAATCTGTCCTCTGTGACTGGAGAGTTTCTGAGATAAACATGTTTGCCCTAAATGCCATCAGGAGGTTCAAATCATCTGCTCCTGAACTGGCTGCTGCCAAAACTTCTTTTGGGTATTCTAAGTTCAGCAATTTACTTAAGTATTTCCTTTATCAAACACTAACAGTTTCCTGGTGCTTGTGTACTGGTGTAATTTATACGTGGTGAGATCTGAAGGACCTGGGGTGGCCTTTCTTGGTTGTGGCTGCCCCTTACACTGGCATAGCCCTGTTTGTCAACATTAACCCCTTGAAGGGCCCTCATCTTGCGGCAGGAAAACACTGAACTGAGTGAAGGGAAGGTACAAGACCGGCAGTAGGTTCCTCTTATCATGACCATGTCTGATTTTCCCCTGGACATAACCCTAAGAGGCCAGCGGCCAGGTAGAATGAAGGTAGACTACAGAATGGGTAGCAATTCAGTGGTCAAGTCTATGGGTAACTGCATTTGTGACTCCAGGGAGAATGGCATCAACTGGTGGGTAGCCACAGCGTTCACAGCTTTCCCAAGTGTCATTTGGACAGTTGTCCTGTCACCTGATGTCTCCTCCCCACCCAGAGAAAGAAAATGAAAATAGACCCATGGGGTGAAATAGAAACAGGTTTAATAAAATAATAATAAGAAAACACAGTATTTATAGCTATATAAATATAAAGTACGCAGTTATACTCAGCTAATATAGCAGTCACAACAAGCGGGGGAGTAGGCCTTGGGAGCAGAACGATGGTCACCATCGAGGAAGGAAAGAAGCATCCCCAGCAAACTCCCCAGTTTATAGTGCGTGTGATGTTTATGGTGTGGAATACTTCTGTTGGCCAGCTTGGATCAGCCACCCTGGCTTTTGCTTCTCCTAGCTGCTGCACCTGACTAACTCAAAACTGCGAAAGACTTTGATCATTCTGGCAACCTGCAGGCAAACCTGGCAAAAACTAATCCAAAGTGTCTTATCAGCTTTGTTCCCATGACACCGAGTATTGTCATCTTTGCAGAAATGCAGCTTTACTGAATAGAAAACTGATTCTGTGATTATGCCAGCAAAGCCAGGACACCAAGACACCTGAATATTGTCTGAATTGCTGAGCATGAGGTGATGACTGTGATCCCTGTGGTGCTGAAGGCAAGAGCAGGAGAAGTTCTGTGTATGAAACTTTTAATGGTTACATAGGAAGGTGAAAACCAGGACCTCTGCTGTAGCAGTCTCCAAAATGCTTTTCCCCACACCTGCACAGTACTGTGCTTTCCCCAGCGAGAGGTGAGGAGGAACAGTGCTGCTGTGTTGCTGAGGAACTGGTCTGAAGAGGAGGGGTCCAGATCCTCTGTAAGCTTGGGGCACTTCTGAAGTAGAGGGTGTTTTTTTAAAGGAGAGACTTAATTTAAAGCACTGTACAGCTGGGATTCAAGTGTTTAAAGTCTGGAGGGTCGTGCTACCAAGATGTGAAGTGTGCAAGACAAAGTTGGCCATGTTTGTGAAGATGTGGTGCTATTTATTGAAGAGATCATAGACTAAGATCTGATAAACTTGCAGATCTCCAAGGATTAAAATTTCTGTGTAAACAAGACAAAAAAATCAGTTATTACCATTTCCATGCTATGTGATTGGGGTGGTGACAATGAGTGAGAGGTCAAGGACAGGGAGAAGACTTGATGCAGAAGACTGAACCCACGTAGTTTGAAGAAATGTAACTTTGGGGTCAAATTCTGAAATAATATTTTTAGACATGGTTAATGTTTTGTGGAGCAGATGGACAAGGAAGCCACAGGAAGAAAACTGGTACTGGAGAAGAATAGCAGGGCACTGGCTGCAGCCTGTTTGGGTTTGTACCCTTACACGAACAGGAGCTCACCAGTAACTGATAATTTCAAAGCACAGTAACCTGAAAATACAGAAGCTTGTTAAAACCCAACTGAGCAGGGTAGCTGTTTCTGTGGTTCCAGGGGATATTAAGAGAGTTACAGACCATGCAATTAACAGAAATACAACAAACAAAATAGGCACATGCCTAAATATTGCGGTGAGGCAGAAGAGTCTTTGTGAAGGCCGGCTGTGCCTTATAGTCCTGTTGAATGCTGAAGGAGATAAAGATCGGTGTGCCTCGATTTGCAAAAGCCATTCGGCAAGGTCCAGTCTTGAAAATTCTTGAGGAAGGTAAAGGAAATGTGGGATAAATGAAGGAGGTTGTGTGGTTGAATGACCGGTTAGACATCAGCTAACAGGTGGGAAGTGGGGCAGGGAAGTGAATGGCCCGTGTGTGTGTGTTGTGTCCCCTCTCCTCCCTGCATCCAGGATGTTCACTGGTGAATTTCTGTGCCTCTGGTGTTCACTGCCTTAGTAAATGACCTGGAAGTGAAGTGAGTAGTAAGGTGATAATTTTTGCTGGTGATACGGAGCTAACTGGAGTTGTAAAATCAAGGACCGACTATGGATGGTAAAGCGAAAGATGCAGTTCAGGCTGGATAGATGTAAATTGATTTTCATGGTGGGGGAGAATAAACACTCCAAACTTGACACAAAAGCTGTCTCTGAGGTGCCTCTTTACAGTGCAGGGACAAGTTCTTTGTGTCCTGGTTCCATGGAAAAATCAGTGAAGTTCTCATCTGCAGTCAAAAGATAACTGGAATAATAGAGAACAGGGAGAGGGAGGAATAGAAACCAAACCAAAGAACATCATTGTGCTGCTGTCTGTAGTAGTCACCAAGTGTGTGTGTTGTGGAGGATGCTTGTGGTTCTGGATTCCCCTGCTTATCAAAGAAGATACACAACTGGAATTATAGCAAGAGTATTAAGAGGTACAAACTTCCATACGAGGAACAGCTGAGTAGACTGCAAGTAGCCAACCTTGAGAAGAGACCATTGGGGAGTGGGGTATGAATGATGACTTTAAAATCCTTGAGGAAATTAGCAGAGAAATGCTATTCCTCTCTTCTGATCCTGAAGATGCAAGTACCAAGCAAAACCAGGCTGAGCAGTAATGGAATGGGGGAGCCGCAGGATGTTGCCTTTCCAAAGAGCTTGCAGAGCTTCAGAAAGCAGTCCGATTAATGGAGGAAAAACTACTGTGGTGTGAAATAGAAAAAGACCACCTTTTGCTTAGGAAATTGTTTAAAATCTGTATTGGACAATGAAAGGATGTTCTTGGAAAGTACAGCTGTGCTCTGTCCTGTGCACCCACTGCAGCTATGCCTGGAGACCACGCATTGGGCTGGACGCTTGTTCTCATCTGCTGTGTCTGCCCTTATGTACTTTTTACTCTCTTGTTCATCACCTATATAAATAGGGGTTTTTTCTGATAAATGGGAAAAAAAAACCCCAAACCAACCCAGAAATTTAACTGCTGATGGTTTTCTAGTCCTCTTCCTACCAATTAGGAGCTAAGAGTAGTTGTTATCACAAAGCTGTCGGTCACTGAAACAAATGGACATTTTATCTTGCATTCAAGGAAAGACTAAAAAAGTAACGGAAAATCTGAAGTGATTTCAACATTCTTACCTTAAATGATTTGTAGGTTGGTTTTTGGTGTGGTTTTTTTTCCATTTTGTTTGGGTTTTTTGCGTTAGTTTTATGTGGGTGTTTGTTTGTTTGTTTGTTTCCTGTATTTCTGCTACAGGAAATCTTGTGGCATGGCCATTCTGTGCTTGACTGATATTTTGTTTGGCTTTTTTTGAAGGTACATGGGAATAGGACTTTCTGCTCAAGGGGTCAACATGAACAGGCTTCCTGGTAAGTCCCTGTTAAGATTTAGTTTGGCTTACAGTCTGTGTTAAATGTTCATTTGAAATAAAGATTTTAAGTTATGTATACGAATTAGTGAATGTGTGTTTCTGTTAACAAAGTGTCATGGTTATAAGTATCTTACATCTGGAAGTTTCAAACTATTGCATGTTATCCAAAACTGAGTTACTGGTATTGTTAACATAGCCATTAGTGTTGAACTAATGAGGAATGGGTACAGTGGTGAGCTTTCAGACATGCAGGCTTTATTGGCATCTGAAAAATAAGTAGCAAAATAATTTGACAATGAAAATAACAGGAAAATTAGCTTGTCATGTTGCCTCTCCTCTTTTATTTCCCTTTCCTACTTAAAAAAATAGTAAAATTTGATTGAGTGGTATTTCCAGTTCATATTGTTGCTTCCGTTGTTTGAAATGTTTGGTTTTAGCTTGGCCTTCAAGTTGGTCGAGTAGCTTATTTTTTAAAATAAATAATCAGCAAGGAATCTTTTAAGATAGTTTTTACTGAACACGTTGGATATTCTTAACTTCTAAATTTAGATCAACATAGTGACTTCTGTGGCAGGAATTCTTTCACCTGGGTTTGAAACTAAACATTTTCTGTGTTTGGTAGAAAGTAAATATTCTTCAAGTGCCAGAATGGATGACAGCTCGTTCCCAGTGGTGGGGGCTTTTTTGGTCTTGGGAGTGATTTACTTCTGGTGTAGTTGTTTTAAAGCTGAAATGTGTGTTCAGCCCTTACTGTGCATCCTGGTATCTCCAAAGGAGAATTTTTTGTGAATGTCCTAACAAGAGGAAGAGTTTCCGTAGGGTTTGCACTAAGAGCCTTTGGAATTAACTTCTCAGGGAGATTTTTGCTTCTTATTGCAAACTGTATTTGTTAATAATTGTTATAACAACTACAGCATATACACATTGGAGAGAGAATTAGGGTCATGGGTCTTCATCTACTCAGAACTAGACCAGGGCATGAGGAAGGCAGGACATTGTTTTCTCAAGTGATACTTGGTAGGGAATGTCTGGATCAAGATGATCTGCTGTCAACAGGTATAGAAGTCTCAGTTGTCAGACTCTCCCTCACTTTGCCCCGTCCTGACCCAAGTGGATGTTGTGCAAGACTAAGCACGAGTCCAGTCCCACCATCTTTTCCCAGGGTTGAAGTGCTTTGTGTCTTGGAAGAAGAGTTGCTTGACTCTTATGGGAGCATGGTCTGTTCAAGAAATGGCTCTCCAGCTTGTGCGATGGAAAGATGGGTGGGGTTGTCTTGTAGGCTTGGCCTGTAGACTGCTGATTGGATTATGCTTAACCTAGGATTCTTCTGGGATTATAACACGTTTTTATATACATATATATGTATATATGTATGTATATATAACATGTTTGAATACTAACCTGAGATAATACTTACTGAATGTCATAGGTGTGCTGTGCTGAAATTGAACAGCCAACGTAATTTCTATTTTTTTTTTCCCTTTAGACACTAAAAATTCACCAAACCACTTCTGATAAATGACTTTAAAGCCCAAGAGCTATGTGGGCAGTGTTCTGTAGCCAGTTTGAATCAAAGTGCCTGTATGCTGCTATTATTTCTGGTGTGTATGTGGTGGATGTGAATTTTTTTTCTCTTGAGTGAAATAAAACATAAAGTGAACTTGAGACTTCAGATAGCGCTTATTTAGCAATGAATTGCATTAATTTGATCCTGTGAACCTGTTGTTTGTTTGATCACATGCAGGTTATGCTGCCAAGAGTGATTCTGTGGGCATAGTTAGGTCAATCTCCCGTCATCTGTGTAAAATGAACTGCATGGCCCTGCACTGAAGCTCAATAATTATCTTCCTGGCTTTTGGAGAATGAGTCTGATTTATAGTTTATTGCTGAAGTAACTGAAGTGAGAAACATGGATCAGGCTGAACTGTTATCAGGTCCTCACAGCACAGAGTAAGAGCTCACAAAGAAGTGATAGACTTTGGAGTCTTGACTTGGCTTCACATCAAAGTATGATTTTAACTTTTTGTGACCTGAAACCATGCCAGGTTTGTCTCCTTGGACCCTTTCTAAGTCACTTCTGCTTTAACAGATCAGTTTTTGCTCGGCATGCTGGCAGGGCAGTATGTGACCCACTACAATAGTGGTTTGGGAGCCCAAGGCCTGGTGTAGGAGTCAAAGCTGGTCTCTTTCTTGTTCTCACTTTCCGTGGGGATCCTTGGCACCCAGTCAGCCCTAATTCAAAGGACAACCTTGCTGCTGGGTTCTGACTCAGACTCCTTTTTCCCTCCTGAAAACAAACACTTTGGCCATACACAGTTCCAAGTCAGGACATTTGTGCCTTAGGCCAAATTTATTTTGGCTTCAGCCCAGCTGGGTGCTGGTGGGAGCAGTGCTGAGCTTTCTGTGAACGTTGGAAGTGTGGTTGGAGCAACTTGAGCATTTCCTTAAACTGCCCCTCTCCGCATTGTTAACAGAGACTGCTTTTACAAGGAGAGTGCCCTGTCCTGGTTTGACTCAAGGTTTCCGTGGGCTGTGCTTTGAAATTCTATCAGCAGGTCTGGATTTAGTGTGGGATTTTTATTGACGTGCCAACTTTGTGACCCTGACATATCCTGTTGATTTTTAAAATTATTATTACTATTTTTATTTTTTTAAAGACATTTAGAACACTTACTATTAAACATTCTACTTTAAGCTAGTGGCTTTTATTGAAATGTCTGCTGACTCGTTTCCTCACATACAACTTTTTTTCACATGTGCTCAGCATTTTGGTATCTGAGGATGAAATTACCCGTTACAGCTGAACTGATCTAACTCGCTGTCATCAAAGGAGCGAAACTTGACCCTTCCAACCCCTACCTACAGCTGCACAGTCCCTCCTCTTCCCCTCTGCAAAACCTTGGCTCTGGTACTTGTTACCTCCTTGGCCAGGCCAAACCTGCCTGCTTTTCTGCTGTGCTGGGGTTGTGGCAGGCTGGTCCCTTCAGAACTCATGGAGCAATGCTCTTACCTTAGCATCTTGACTCTAACATCAGAATTGTCTCTTATTATTTAGTCCAGTTTTAAATTATTTTTTAGTTATTTTAAATTATTATTAAATTATTTACATTCTATAAATGGTTAACATTGTTGTTGTTGTTATTATTATTATTATTTCCTTTTAAAATTATTGTTTAGTTATCTCAGTCCAGTAAATTTTTTTCGGGGTGCAGCTGGAAATATATTGGTGATTTGCTACAGGTTTCACCTAATCTTCCCAGAATGGAGAAGATAGGTGCTCCTGTCTTTAATATGGGTGAGATCTGCACGCTGGAGGCGGTTCTCCTCTGCATTTGGTGGTCTGCATTGGTTCAAGTCCTTCATGCTGCTGGAAGATAATGTGTTATTTGTTTTAGCTCTTTGAAAGTAACCCAGCAGGAACACAGAGCCAGGCAGAGAGGGAAGGAGGGATGATTCTCTACAGTAGCAGCAAGGTCTTAATTCAGTCTAAAATGTTGTGAAACCATACCCTTAGGCCTACCCTGCTTCTGTTTCTGAAACAGCATAGATAGGATCTGACCAATCACTTCTAGTGACTTTAAACACCGTGTGGTTAATAACTGACTGGCTGTGCTGTGCAACATTGCATGTGTTGGGGGAGCGCCAGCTTTCATTCACTCTTATTTTGGTTTATAAAAACTTTGATTATTTTTTCAGCTTACTTTTCAAATGAAAAGATACTGCTTGGCTTATTCACCATCTGTCTGCTTCAAACTCTCTATTAAATGAGCAAGCTTTCAAATTTAAGAATGTTTTGTAGACTTGGATTAGCATGCAGCCAGGTAAAACAGCAGAATTTGGTGTACAAACCTGCTCTGTATTGGGGTTTGGCTTCTGGGACTGTAATGCCTTAAGCCAGGTCAGCAAAACCAGCACAATTTGTCCAACTGTCCCATGTCTTTGTTCAGCAAAGAGTCCTTGGGGTGATCTGTTTCTGTAGGCATGTAGATAAAATAAAATGTGCCCTGGGAATTAAGATTTCTCCATTCTCCCCTCCTCTGTGAAAGCCATCTGTCCTCCTCTGTAAGCCACCAACATGAACAGGCTTTCCGTTTTAGCTTCGTTTGGAGATCCCTTCCTTTCCTTTGCATTCACTTCTTACTGATAGGTTTGTTGCATTTGTAGATAGGACTTTTATTTCTTCTCAGCTTATCTTGGATATTATCAGAGGAGATGGCAAGCAGGGGAGCAAGGCTATTGAGGAATCCGTCTTCCTGTTCCTTTGAGAGGGAAAAGATACTGGTTTCTCCCCTAGGAATGTTCACGGGGGTTTTTTAGGCAGATGTGCTCCCATCAAAGAGGGACCAGACAAGGGAGGCTGGATGGATGTTGTAGGAACCAGTGAGAAACTAAAGGAACTGGGCTTGTTCAGCCTGGAGAAGAGGTGGAGAAGGGATCTTGTAGCAGCCTTTCACTGTCTAAAGGAGCTTGCAGAGAACGTGAACCCAGGCTCTTCTCAGAGGTGCACAGTACAAGGAAGAGGGGCAGTGGGCACCCATCTCAACACCTAAAATTCTCTTGAGAAATAAAGTTGTTATTCCTCATTAGACTTGGGGATGAGTTACTACAGAGCTCTATCCTCAGATTTCTAACCTCAACGTGACAATGCTCTAGGCAACCTGCTCTACTCCTAAGTTAGTACTTGCTATGAGTAGGAAGTTTGGCCTGAGACCTCCAGATGTTCCTTCTAGGCAGTTTGGTTGTGGTTTTTGTTTGTTTGTTTGCAATTTTTGTTTGTTTGGTTGCAGTTTTTGTTTGCATTTTTTCTGTGATTGCCAAGGGATCTTTCCACTTCCAATGTGCTTCAAGTACTTTGTTTCCTTGCATCAGCTTCTGCTTTGCGTTGTCGCTTTCTGTGACTCCAATGACAAATGAAGGAGCTGTGCTAAAGGACTTGGTCCCAGTGGTAAATATAATAATTATAGAAGATGAGACCTCACCAAATCACCTGATCTGAAGCTAATTTAATTATGCATCAGTCCTGCCTGACAGGCATGTGTCTAAACCAGCCTTTCATTATCTTTCTGGCAACTTCTTCCAACACTGTCCTTGTGTTGGAAACTTTTCCTGGTGACTAAGCTGAATATCCCATGTAGTTTAAGGCTGTTTAAGTCCATTTAAGTCCACTCTTGGATCATGTGAAGGTGGAGAATAATTAATTACTTTCCTCTTTGTAGCTGTATACATGAAGACCTCAATCACTGCTTTGTGGTCTTCTCTCGAGACCAATCACGTATGCCTCCTTACCTCATCCCTGTTTTTCATGTTGTCTTGATTTGTGACAACTCTTGTTGACCTTTTCTGAGCTCCCTTTCCTGGATGCATCACCAGCACCAGTCTCTTACTCCCTATAGTAAAAGAAAAGATTAAAATTCAGAGCAAGTCCAGGGAGTAGCTCTTATCCCACGCTGCAAGCAAGGGCAAGGGAAAATCCTTGCCAAGCTTTCACAATTTCTGAGGCTTAAGCAGAAAGGGGATGGGCAGGGAAGAAGCCAGATGGTTAATGGGGAAGGGAAGGGCCTTCCCCCATGGCTTCTAGAGCAACCGGCAAAAGCCTTAAAGTATGGGATTAAATACACGAACAATATGTGGCAAATAAATAGTGATGCAGTCTGCTTTCAAACCCTCCTGGCTACATCAGCATTTTGGATGCCTGACTTGATTTTTCTATCTTTAGAAGTAATTTCTGTTAAGTTTGTTTAACTATTTATGCTGCTGCTGATCAAGCTCTGTCTTAAAATACCTTACGATATTTCTCCTGCTGTGAAGCTCTTCCAGAACTATACCAACCCTCCTGTGCCCTTGACGCATGTTTTGTTCTTAGTTTTGCTGTGCCTCTCCATGGAGAACTTGAGACTACTGTGGTTTCTATTTAAACCATTCAAATTATTCAAGAATGGCTGAAGGAAGCATTGTAATTTCTTAGGAGGAGTCCAGGTACTTGCTTTTACCTGATCATTGCCTATAGTCCTCTTTTTCTTGCCTGTATTTTCTACATGCACTTTGTTGGGTCTTCTTCTGGACCACGGAAACGTTTGAGGTATTGTTTGATAGAGTTTTAGGATAAAAGTAATTTAATCAAAGTGGTACCTGGAATGTATACTTGGTTCAACATTTAATACTTCTTATGGCAATTTGGATCTGTTAACGTTACTTCTGCTAGGTTGGTAGTGGCAGTACCATCTGTACCGTGTCCTGCTGGACTGAGTCAATGAAGAGTGAGTCCACAGCCCAACTCTGCTTGCCACTCCATGTTTAAACCTTTCCTCTTGCTAGCCAGTTGACTTGTCAGGAATTTTGTTTTATCTGTGCAGTAAGTATAACCCAGATTGAATAGTACCTAAATCTGTGTTTTGCCATGAGATTTGCATCTAGATGACTGTAGTAGACATCACTTATTTAGTACCTGCATAAATTATCGAGGATGGTGATTAATTTTTGTACGTCAGGCTAAGGAAAATGTAGGGTTGATACTGATTATTTTTTAAAATAAATAATAAATAGATGTGCAGTGCCCCAAAACTGCTTATGGAAACACCTCCAAGACTTAGTTGCGCATGTGGTCCTTCAGCTGGCCGTGCCAGTTCCTATCCACAAACTTGCTTACGCTGCTGGTACCCTCTCATTTATTCTAGCCAACCAGTTTGTGGGGCTGCCTGTGAACTGGATCATGTAATTGGGTTAATAAAAATGGGTGAGGGGCACTGCTTGATTTTGAGGTTGTGTATCTGTTCTGTGGCCCAGTCGATCATACAGGTAATGCAGGTTGAAAAAACTCCTCTGTGAGATTTGAATGCCTGGATAACAGTAGTCTGAGATTTGATAAGAGACAAATATTGCTTTCACCTAAGATGTGTGCTGAAAACCTTAATTAAAGACTGAGCAAGCTCTCCAGTTAAGTTGTCCACTGGTCATGGAGACTTTTTCTGAAGGAGCATCTTGCTGGAGCACAGTGAGCTAAAGCTAGCTTGGCTGGCTGTGTCTCTAGGTTGTGTCTGCCTTTTTCAAGTTGTTTGAAGATGATGGCTGGATACCTTTTATTTTGGTGATTCGTCACACAATATATGAACATAGTGAAGCATGGAAAATAAATGTCGATGAAAAGCATATGCTAGTTTTGCTTTTGCCTATCTATACCTTGTAATACACATGATCGAGGGACCGAAGGTTTTGTGAAGCAACTGAGCTCAGAAAGGCTATCAGCTGTTATTAGTAGGACTGTGAGCTCGTAGTGGTGATGCCTGGGGTATGGAATGGTGCCATGAGGAAAAATCAAATGCGGGTGATGGAAGAGAACCCTGCCTTGGGAAATTTCTGGGCCAGATACCTTCTAGCTGCATGTGGTTTTTTTGCTGGTGACGTGTTAAAGAGGCCACGGTGTGCACGCTGTGGTTATTAACACCCTAGAGTATGATGGGATGAGGGCATTTACAGAAATTGTCTTGCTGGTAGCGGAGGAAGTTACCTGAAATCAGAGCACAGTGACTTCTTGCAAAGAAAGTGTATTGTAGAGGAGTCCAGTGGTCTGAAGCAGAGACCACCAGAAGTTTGTTCAAAGTAAGTCAAGGGGATGCTGGCACTCACTCCAAATTAGAGAGATGCAAAAGATCCAAGCAGGGGAAGCCTCTGCCCTGTGGTGGCTGCAGGATGGAGGACTGCGATCCTAGCACTGCTGAGCAAACCCTGCAAATGTCTTTTGAGCAAGATGCACTGGAGCATCTAGGAAAGGGTCCTGTTGCTCAGGTGCAGGTAATGTGGGAGCAGTGAGCAGTGTCAAAATTCTGAAGTTCAGTAGGAGCTGAGGATAAAAAGCTGCTTGAGAACCGCTCCAAAAACTTCACTTGGGTAGCCTTGATGCTGCCAACTTAACTAGATTTTGACCTGAAGATGTAATTTGTATCTGTCTTCAACATCGTAAGAGGTTATTCGGTGTGGTTAGAAGTTGCAGGTTTTGGTGCTGCATAATGAAAGAAATGAGAGGGAAGCAGGTCAGTGTGTTGGTTCAGCTCTGGATTTAGGGATCTGTTTGTGCAAATGGAGTTTTAGAGGGAGTCCTCCCCATTCAAGGGCTCATCTGGATGGGTGAGGATTATTGTGGAGCTTAGAGCTGGTGGGTAATAGACATAGGCTGCTAAGAAAAAAAATATGTGTTACAGTAGAGTTGAGAGGTCTGGCCTTTGTGAGTCAGAGCCTTTTGGATTTGTCTACATGAGTCTCTTATTTTGGAAGTGGGGTGTATTTTTAAAGTGGATCCACTGTTGTCACCCCTTGCAGTACTTGTGTTTACACCTTTGGTTGTGCTACCCTTGTTTTTTTTAAAATAAACGGAAAAATGTGCTCCAAGAGCACAGTTGGTGCACCCCAGCTGCTAATAACTCTGCAGTCCGCAGGACAGGGCTAAGTAATATGCAGAACCTGTCCCCACTAAAAAAAGCAGCTCATGCTGGGGAACTAGTGTCCTGAGACTGGTTGAAACTGGTTGTTTCACTCCCCAAATCTGCTCTTACTGTGCTGCACCATCTCTTATTTTCAAAATAGCTTTTGATTTTTTAAAAAATTATTTTTAAGCCCAAATTAAGGCCATGCTAAAGAAATGGATAAGAAATTTGGTCTTCTTACTGTAAAACTAAATGATTTCCTTTGAACTCAAGCTTTTGCATCGTATTTTATTTTTAGTGTAAAAGTCTTTCCCAGATGGAATCAATTTAATGTGTTCGGTGTATGTAAAGTTTCATCATAGGAAAGAAATCTGAGAAATACTCATTTTATATTTATTCTGGGTATCTCCAGTTCATTTATATTGCTGCTTTTTTAGTCTTCACTCTCAGTTCTATGTGTGTGTGGTGCCTGTCCAAATTTGAAATACCCCACGTGTGCCCTGTTGCATCCACGTTGAAGAATCCTGATCTCTGAGTTCTTCTGTTGTTGCTTAACTCAGCCTCATATTGTTTCCTCTTCTTCTTTCTACTCTCTGCAGATCAGTAAACACCCTTTAAAGAGGTTGTTCTTTCTCAAAATTGTATCATCTTTATTTAAAAAAACAAGTGTGAGTCTTCAGTTTTCTGATTGACCGATCCACTGCCAATCCAGCTCTGCCGAGCTTTGTTTATTTGCTCAGTCTTCTCCTCATCCCACCTCAGCTTTCTCACTTTCTGCTTAGTTTTGTCAGATGCTGGTTTGTGTGCTGAGGTTGCCTGAACTTGCACGAAAATTCCAACCTGAATATTGAAATGGGCTTGATTCATTTGCTATGAATGAATTCGTATCCCATTTTCAGCTCCTACATGAACTGCAAGTTCATTCTTTCACGCTCTTCAGTTTTTCACGTATCGATAGGGAGTTTTTTGACAAAGTTTGGTTTTGCAAGGTCTAAATTTTGGAGACATCCAAAGATAAAACTTACTGGTGTACAATTAAAAGAATTAACCGAGTGTGCTGTGTGTGGGTGCGTTGTGGCACGGGAGGGGAAGGCTGGGGACTGAATTTGTGTACAGTGATGGCCGTGGTGGTTCTGTTACGAAATACATGCTGAGTTATGCGAGTTGATATTTCAGATTAGGTTGTGTTGATAGGGTGTTTGGCTGATCTGAATTCAGATTATTCATTCTTTTAAAATGTGTATATTCATGTCTTGTTTGTCCATGATCAGCACTAGAAAAAGAGCTGGATGTCAGGCACCTGCAGGAGGGAAGTTGGAGCGGCACAGAGGAGTCCACCTGAGGAAGCACGAGCTCTCCTGTCGGGCAGATCCTTTACCAGCTTCCTCTGAACGTGCTGGGCAGGAATTGCAAGAAATGCACACATTTCTATGTTAGTTGATGTACCATTCCCTTTTTCTTCCCAACAGGTCTTGTTTTTTGGAGTCGTGGTGCTGAAGTGTGGTGTGTAGGATCTGTAGTTTGCCGTGGATGGACTCGTGCAGGTTCTATAAGCTGTTGAAAATAAGCAAAGCAAGAAAAGCTGAAGTGGCCGTTATATTTGTACCTGGAAGCATGTGCAGTTTCTTTCTTTACCCTCATGACTGCGAAAACCTCCGTCCCCACGCACTCTGTGCTCTGCTCGTTAGGTGTGCCTCCTCTCATTAGGTTATCTTGCTTGTAGCTGGATACAACTTGTCTAGGTGGGACGGGACGTGTTTTAAAACAGGAGCCTTCTGCGAAGAGCTGATACCGGAGGAGTTGGCACAGCACAGGGGAGTTGGACAGATATCTCAGTACGCTGCATAGTGCTTGCTGAGGAGTGACAGCAAGTCCTCAAATGAGGTCAGATCTCACACTTCCCAAATATGGCCAGACCTGACACTCTATCAGATGTGCTCACAGCTGGAGAGCAACAAAACCAGCTCCTGAACCACAGAATTTAGGTAAATAACCTTCTGAATGAAGGTTAAGTTTAATCTCATGTTTTATTTAGGGCTATTTGTGTGACGATTAGGATTGCATAAAGTAGAAGTCACTGACTTTTTCCCCTTCAGACTCGCTTCAATTTGTGTGGTTGCCTGTACTGATTGCCCTGCCTGCACCCAGAAAAACTGCTGCCATTCATTTGGTCCGGTTTTAGGGAGGCACTGGTTTTCTTTTCTTTTTTTTTTTCTTTTTCATTTGGTCTTTTTAATTAGACTCACTTTTGGGCACACAGACTTCAGGTTTGAATGGAGGAGGCAGACCAAAAGCTGAGCTTCACCCTGGAGTATTTGGGAGAGTGCTTGCTGCATGTCATTCAGGCTGAACAAAACCATGAATCAGTATTTCAAGGCAGTAACCCTGGCCTTGGAAGATTAATCAAAGAAGGTGTTTCCACTGGCTGTTGAGTGCTCGGGCATCAGCGTGAGTGAGAAAGAAGTGGTTCTTACTCGGGGGTTATGGCTGTCCTGTGCTTTTCCATGCCCTGATTTCGGTGCTGTAGCTCTTTTAGAGATGGGCTGAGTCCTTGTAGAGGCTCTGCACACTTTTCTCATGCAGCGTTCCCAGGAATGTCTGATACGTCTACACTGGAGCCTGCCTTTGTGCGGAGCTTCTGTCATCCAGCAGCTTGCATTGCTGTTGTGCCATGTGAAAACAGTTTCCAAAGCGGAGTGGAGATGGTGTTGCATAGCGGGGGTTGTGATTTGGCCTTTACCAATATCTCAGTTTGCATCTCCAGCTGTAGCACAGATAAAGGACAATCCAGGTAATCTTGGTGACAGTTAAGAGTTGACTGGCAATTTAGAGAGAGCAGTGTAGCTGTCAGTGAGAGTTGTAATCAGCACTGCATGTTTTTGAGATTAGAAAAAAATTCTTTATCGTGGCTGTACCTATTATTTGAGCCTTTCAGATAAAAGGTAACATCAACACAAAGCTGAAATACACTACACCACAGACTGATGGATAGCAGCTGTTTTTGTTGATGGATAAATATGATCCTCTTCAGAAAACCCTGTTACTTTACGTTAATTGATGTGGAAGGTAGTTAATTAACCTGAGTTTAGAAACTTGAAGGCCTTGTTGCAGCCCTTTAATGTCATGAGATCCACTTCCTCTGAAAGACTTCTTCCTCCATAAGGTCTTGTGCTTATATGAATGGTTTTTGTTCGTGATTTTCTTACCTCATTAAATACCATTTTAGGGATTGTTTTTATAGCAGCTGGATGCGAGCCCCCTGCATTCCATAGTGAGCTCTAACATCGCTTTCGGCTGAGTCATGGAGCTGCTCTGTCTCGGTGTATCTGTAAATGCCTCTTGCCCGTTATCTTGCATGATTTTTCTGAACGTGTCATAATATTTTTATTAAGATGTTATTGTTTATCAGCTAAAAGTTGGGCTGTAAATAAACATGTGAATTATTTAGTATGATGAGGTTTGGAGCCTGTGTTAACGGATAAATGACAAAACTCCTCATCTGTCTTGTCTTTTTTATCCCTGTCCTATGTTGTTTTGCACCTCTGCACTTCTCCCTACCCCCTCCAGAGTGGTGTGTCAGAGAATATAATAGACAGAATAGTGCAGTGGTGACCTGATCATGCTAGAGAGCTTTTTGAGCCTTGCTTTTGTAGGTAGAACCAACCTGTTTTGTAGTTGTGCTTTAACCATGTTGTGTTCTTTACAGGGCTATAAATGGCTTGTAGCTTGGCTTGACCTCTCTGGTATAGGGAAGACCAGATCATGTTCTGACTCTGGCAGAAGATGGCCCGTCAAGCTTGGAAGTTAGGAGGGCTTGCCATCTTTAGTCAGTCAAGGAAGTAGGATTTTTATCTTGGATTACTGTATTCTGCGGTGAGGTGCATGCTAAATAATAGTGCAGTGGGTTCATTAACAAATCTCTGGGGCAGGTGGAACAGACCATTCCTGTTGACAAGGTATTGCTTGTGTTGCAGCCATCCAGAGCCTTCTGGTTTTGTTTTTTCTCTTTATGAGTCAATGGGTAGTGTCACTTTATGTAATTAAGTGTAGACTGCGGTTTGATGTTGTTTTGAAGCCTGTTTAACATGCAGTAGCTGTCAAATGCTACGAGTTGCTGGTCTGGTCTAAACATTTCCATGCCAGATCAATAGTATTTAAAAGGCAGTTTCACAGTGTTACTTTCTGCTCGTAGTCTTTATGGTGGATCAGACAGTGCTTGTTAGCACCCGTGTTCTGCTGGATCTTCCGAACTCTTGCAGGCCTTTTAAACTTTTTTGGAGTCTTTTTGATCTTTGGGTCACTATGTCCTTTCGTTCCTGCTTGCTCTTAATACAAGAGATATGCTATGATTATTTTTTTCCTCTGCTTTGGGTGCTTGCCACATTTAAGTCCTTCTGCCATGAGGATTTGGTCTGAGCTTTGTGTCTTTTACAGTTGCAAGTACGAGTACTTTATTCAGAAACATGGAATAGCCTCTGAGCCAAAGGAGTCCTGCTCTTTTTGATTAGCATCATCTGGTGTTGCTCTGCAGATGCCAAATTGGACTGGGATGAATGTGCTTGATCTGCTGGGAGCTGGGGTGAGGTGGAGGCCGCTGTACGGCCATCCCTCACTGGGATGTGTGCAGTGGTGTGGTGCACTGCACCATTACCTTGTACGTGATTCAGCATGGCACTACGAAGACTGAAACCTGAGCATGTCCAACCCCTGCTTTAAGAAGTTTGTCCTTCGTGAGGTGAAGTGGTTTTATTTTCTGTATGTGCGTGGATCTGGCAGTGCAGTATTTGATCTTCTACTGCTTTGGAGTAATTTTACCACCTTGCAGAAGTAAAAGCTGTTGTGAGAAAGAAGGCACGCAGATAAAAATTAGGATGTTACTAGCTAGGACTTCATTTCCTGGTGTCCATAGGTAAGTGGGTTTTGGGGACATATTTTTCCCTTGACATTTTCTAGGCAGATGTCCAGGCCCTTGAAGTTCTGCCAGGAAGATGCCGTAATATGCTGAGCTGCTCCCTGCTCCTATTCCTGTCCTGCCGCTGGTGGTGTGACTGTACCTAGAGCACGATTCTGTGCCAGAACCACGCTTCCCCTATCCTCACCGTCCTAATTCTGTGGCATAGGTTGCCGTCGCCACTGAGCAGCTATTTTTGTAGTCTGCGTATGGAAACAGAAAGATGTGTTGTTGTAACAGTAATAGTTGATTTGATTCTGAAGCATGGTTGAATGAAGAAAAACAAAGCTACCTCTTTGCTCTCATGCAAGCATTTAATGTTTGTCCAACTTCATATGGTATGGCATAAAGGCTGTAAAACTGAACTACAGCTGAGATGCTGCAGCATCTCAGATACTTCTTAGGACAACGGGGGGTTTTTTGACCAAACGTTTAGCTTCTAATGCTGTAGGAGCACAAGGACTTGCTCCGCCTTCCTGTTGCTAGAGACGAAGGCTTTCACTGTCCTGGGCTAACAGCAATGTGTCCTTGCAGCCAAGAAGGCCAATGGCATCCTGGGGTGTATGAGAAGGTGTGGTTGTAGGTTGAGAAAGGTTCTCCTTCCCCTCTGCTCTGCCCTGGTGAGACCGCATCTGGAATATTGTGTCCAGTTCTGGGCCCCTCAGTTCAAGAAGGACAGGGAACTGCTGGAGAGAGTCCAGCGCAGAGCCACAAAGATGATTGAGGGAGTGGAGCATCTCCCTTATGAGGAGCGGCTGAGGGAGCTGGATCTCTTTAGCTTGGAGAAGAGGAGACTGAGGGGTGACCTCATTCATGTTTATAAATCTGTACAGGGCGAGTGTCAGGAGGAAGAAGCCAGAGAGATCTGATGGCAAATAACAGGACAAGGGGCAATGGATGCAAGCTGGAGCATAGGAGGTTCAGTCTAAACATGAGGAAAAACTTTTCTACTGGGAGGGTTACAGAGCACTGAACAGGCTGCCCAGAGAGGTTGTGGAGTCTCCTTCTCTGGAGACATTCAAAACCCCCCTGGACGCGTTCCTGTGTGACCTGATCTGGGTGATCCTGCTCTGGCAGGGGTTGGACTGGATGATCTTTTAAGGTCCCTTCCAACTCGTAATACTCTGTGATTCTGTGAACATACACCAAAAGCACATCCACTGCCAGAGCCAAGCCCACTGCAAGATGATAGAGCAGTAGAGGGTGGTTCTGCCTCTGCTGTGATAAGTGCTGCTTCTCTATATTTATTTTTTTCCTGTCCCCTCAGACATCAGTCCCTGCCTGGGACTACTCTGCCCAGGACATAGTAAAAGCAACTCTGAATGGCAACATCCTTCTTCTCCCTGCACCATATTCATCTGTTCAGCCTCTGTTTAATGTACTTTCCCCTCCACTGACATCATGCTCTGCTGCTGCCAAAGGCCCAGAGCTGGCTGAGCAACAGCGGCACAGCACGGAAATGGCCCTGCCCCCAGCCAGAACATGGTCCAGCAACGACTCTGGGCTCTGTAGCCAACTCCACCCTCAGCATCCCATTCCCTGAGCGCTGTACAAGCAAAGTTTGTACATCTGTTTCTGCTGGCCTCTTGGATTCAATAAATCTTATTAAAATTATTATGTTTGGTCTGTTTCAGTGTGTTGACACAAGTTCGTGTTCCTCCGCGGGGAGTGTTTGCACGCTACTTGCCCTGGCACAGGCAGCTGTGGGAAGCGAGGATTGCTGGCCCGAGGAGTGGGGACAGGG
>NW_010201405.1:20769-90782 GCF_000695765.1 Mesitornis unicolor
ACAGGCAAAATAGTGGACAAGAACAGGAAAGGGAGGAAAATGGAAAGTGTTTTGAAACACAGAGAAAGTAGGTACAGGTAAAAATGTGAAAGATGCAAAGACTGTAGAGCAGTCACTGGGGTCTGTCCTGAAGAATTAGCCTCCAAACTCCCATGTTATTTGGGATATAGCAGAGACAAACTCACTATTTACAAATATCACTTCATATTCTTTCTGAGGGACTTCCATCTCCTCTTCATACGGCTAAATGCATACTTCACCAACATTGCTTATTTCTTGAGATGTTCCAGGTTTGCCAGTGAATTTATTTTGTGGGCAAGGCCCTGCACTTTGCAGCAGCTTCTGTGCCAGGTACAGCTTTACCTTGAGCGTACGGGCTGAGCTGAAGGGGAACACGTTTCTCCCTGCTAATATGTGTAGGCAGGGAATGGTGCACATGTCAGTGGTAAAGTCCATCCATCTGCCATCTTTTTAAGCTTGGCAAGTGACAGAGTAGGAGGAGTCAGATGTCAGGTAACTTCCTGGAACAACCATCTTTCTCATGATTCCTGTGAATGTTCCCAATGCCCACTGGCAAGTCTAGCATGTTTGAACCTTGATGCATGGGGAATATCATCAGTTTGCAACACTGTGCAGGAGCACCAGGCCAGCAAACACTTATTACTCTTTGTAATTTACATCAGGGCATGCTGCACAGCATTGGCTCTGTTGTGTATGGCCTGATCTTACATGCTTTCAAAGTTGAGCAGCATATCCAGGTCCTAGTGTTCCTACCAGAAGAGGTTCTGTGCACATTGCTGACATTTTTGAAGTGGAAAGCTGAAGTGATGTGTTATTTCCACAGTGCTATGAGGTAAATGTTGTCCCAGCCCAGTAGTACCATTTTTCAGTCACTGCTTTGGGAGGTAGAGCCTGATCTCAGAAACAGAAGATAGACCCGTCACAGGATCTGCCCAAGAAGTCAAGGGTAAAACAGGGCTGACTCTGAAGAGGCAAGATGAGATTGAAAGGGATGGATGTGGTTAGTTATGGGCAGCACCCTTCATCTGACTTCAGTGCTCGCTTAGGAGTGAGCATTTATGAGTTGGTCTTGTAACAATGTCCTGAAGTAACTCAAATCTTGTCGGCCACGTAGTCTGCCATTGCATAATTCTGGCCTGTTTATCAAGCAGCAGCAATGGAACTTGCTGTTCATTTTTTTGACTGTGTGTTGGGATCAAAATAGTCTGCCAAGAAGATTACCGTATCTGCTTTTTCTTGTTAGCAGGCCAAACAGAACTTCAGTTTGGTGCTAAACGTATAAAAATGTCCTTCCGAGCCTTACTCATGCTTTCTCTTTTTCTTTCTTCCCATTGCCTGATTGATTGTACAGTCTAAGTTATTCCGCATCTGCCTGGCTGTTAATAGTTAGTATATATATTTTTGGGGTTTGGGAGTTGAAGTGTTCGCTGGCTGCTGAGGTCCCACCTGCAGAGTGGTCCTGCCTGTGTATTTGTGTGTTCAAAGTACACTTGTCTTCAAAATGAGCTGTAGTGATAACGGGGGCCTTGGGGGGCAAGGTGGGCCAGGTGGCCAAGTCCTTTCTGTTCTGTGCCTGTCTCCCCTCTTTAAAAGGATTTTGTGCTTTTGAAGAGAGGATGGGGAAGGAAACATTAGTTTGCTGGTAAAAAGGATAATAAAGGGGTAAATGCGAGGATTAACTCACATGGGGCTGGGATCAGTGCAGAGAACTGCAGCCTGCTTTCCTTCTCCGTGGTGCACTTTCATCTCCATTCGCAAAAGCAACGCTGTAAATCCAGAAAAGGTTTAGATGGTGATGGGCAGAAATGCAGGGAATAGCTGAATAAACCAGGACTCATCAGTCTGGAAAAGGGATGACTAGGGGGGTTTTGTAGAGGTCTGTATAATGATGTGTGTTCTGGAGAGACTGAATCCATAGTTTGCTACCTTCTCCAGTGCAGGAACTACAGGGTGTCAAATACAAGTAGCAGTAGGCACGTATTCACGCAGCTTGCAGTTACACTGTGAAACTCCTTGTCACGGGATACAGTGGATGGTGTGAATATTTACGTGTGCTTAAAGGAGGTCTGAGCAATTTTAACAGCAAGAAAATCCTCCGAGGATCTCCATCTGGCTCAGTGTGTCTCTGTGCTGCGGGTGGTTGGAAAGTTGCAACGCTGTTCAGCAAAAGCAAGATGTACGCATGTCCTACGCTTGTGCTGTCTCACTTCTTGGACAGGAACCTTATCTGGGTTGACCCCATATCCCGTATGGCCGTTCTTTTTAAAAACATGCAGGTAACATCTCATCTCTGCCTTCTGGGTCACAGCAGTGGCTTCTGAAAGTACTTGAGTACAAGGAAGGTTCAAATGTCGGGAGAATTTGCAGATTTAAGGGTGGAGAAGGCGTGTGGGAAGTCTCATTCAGCCCTTATTAAAACGCTGTTAGATTTTGTAAAGGAGAGGAGGCTGTTGAGTAACGAGGCGTGAGTAGTGTCGGAGTTGAAGAACATGTTGTAATATCACGGACCTGTTACTAGGTGGCGATAGCAAATTGCTAATGATGCAGAAAAGTCCCAAGTTTTCAGCAAGCGGTTTTGTATTTGGAGAGAAGTTGAAGGTTGTATTTGCAAAATTCCCCACTCTGCTGGTAATGGGAAATAATGCCAAACGTTTGCAATAGGGATATGCTATTTAAATCAACAGGCTCCGATAACTCTGACCTAGAAGTATTAGAAGTGCTGATTGTTATTTTTAATTTAGATTACTAGGAAATTTCAGGAGGCTGGCTGAAGTTTGCCAGTGCTGGAATGACCTGTATGCCATTGCCCTCGTGTTTATTCTGGGCAGTATTTTAGAAACACTGATACAGTATTTGATTAATAAATAACTAAAGGTTAGGTATATAATTAACACCGCTCAGCTTATGTTTATGGCAAGTACAGTAAGTTCTCTCAACAAATATGACTTGTTTTGGTTTTGTTTCTTTTTTTAAGATGACCCTGGTGAGTTGATAAGGCTGACAGCCTAGGTTTAAACCACTTAGTGTTGTGTCAGGTCCAGATGCAGCACTACATACACAACATTTGAGTTGAAAAAGTTAACTCTATATATCGTTAGCAAAGTGCTGGGTGAGCAACGTTTCCTTAAGCAATGGTATAGTGCTTGTTTGTGGAGAAAAAATACACTTCAAGCTTTTTCCAGGCACTGTTGCCTGGATGCTGTCCTCACAGCCTTTACTCAGTCTCTTCTCGTTGGAGCTCATCTCATGGATGAGTTCACCACCACCTTTGGGGGAACAGCAAGTACAGATACTGTGAAGCACAAGTCTTACAGGAGCAGGAAGAAGTTTTGTTCAGCGGCTCAGTCATGATCTGTAGGTAACAAAACCTTTTTTTCTTGTGCCACAGAACCCGTAGCGTCTGCATTGGCACAAGTCTTCTGTGAAGTCCTCACGGCTGGGCACGCTGTTGCGTTTCTCATGGTAGCCTTGCCTGGTGCATGGATGCATAAGCATCTGAGTACTGAGATGTAACTGATGACAAGTTCTTGGTAAATGCTTTGTAATGCCAGGAACATTTTGTATGCAGAAAGAGTAGAAGTTTGTATTTGGATTGTATTATTAAGTAGCCGGGAAGATAAATTGGTTAGAGTTATCGTCTGAGGTTACCTACAGTTTGATTAAAGAAGTTCTGAACTGATACACACATGACAGGTCTGGTTTTGGGGAGAATAAAATAATAGTTCGGTGATGGCAGCCCTTCACAGGCCAGCAGCAGAGGAAAGAAAAGGGACAGTAGAAAGGAGCCACAGCGTTACATACGTTTTTTACTTAGAAGTGGAAGTTTGACAACAGCCTCTAGAGCCCCTATCACTCCCTCCTTTGTTTTTGGCAACCCAATTTGGCATCATTTTTGAGCTTGCTGAGGGCGCTGTCTGTGCTGTTGTCTCTGTCTTTTATGAAGACATAAAGCAGGGCTGGTGCTACTGTCAGCAGCTTGTTTGGAGCTGGTCCGAGGGAAGACAGAGGTGACTCTTGGGACATCTCAGTCTGTTCCTTTGGGCGTGTGGGATTTAACAGAGGAAATAATTCACCATTTCTAGACTAGGATTTGCTGGGAGTCCTTTACACCTTTCACTCCCAAAATCTTGGACCATGGCACATTTCAGTCTTGTTCCAGTTCCTGCCTTTCCCACTGGCATTTGTGCGGTGTGGTGCAATAAACGGAGGGCCTTGGGCATCCACTGAACGCTTCATGCTTTTCTGAGAAACCCTGAGCATGTGGGTCCACTGATGATAAGATACCTGAGCACCATTTGATGGGATGGAATTTCTAGTGCCCTCATGTTGTGTTTGTGGGAAAATCATGACTTGCAGAAGTGCTCCAGCCCACCTTCACGGGGCTTCTCTCTGTGGTTTGTGCGTGCTCAGCCTTTTTTTTGCCTTATTGTGCGATGTGCGCTTTCTGGTTTTTTTTGGCCTATCTCATTTCATGGTCATTGCATTTCTTTGGTAGTCCTTTTGCCAAAACCATCACTTCACATTGAACAGATTTGTCACTTCCTCACTGCCAGTAGATGGTCAAAGCACCTTCTTTTTGTTTCTACTTCACTTTGGTGTGGTCTGCCTAAGGATCCAATGGTATCCATTTAAACACAGGTGGTTGTTGTTCCATTGTGTCTATCTCAGACTTTTTAATAGAAGTACATCTCTCTGTGAGATGTGGTTTTGATTAAGCGATTCATAGGAACTCTTCAAAGAGCTGGAGGAGATCCTGATTCTTCCTGAAGTCTTGCTATAAGACAGAGTGTGTCCTGTTTGCTTTAAGCTCTCTGGTAAGAGGCCTGTTCCCCATGAGTCCCTGCCTGCCGTAGCTGGGGTCGTAGGAGAGGAAAGGGTAAGATCTTGAGCAGTGGTGGCAACTGAGATTGGCAGGCACGGGTTAGCAGATTCAGGTGGCATTGGCTGAATCACTCTGACCACTCTCAGCCCTGAAAAGAGAGCAATGTGTTGCCTGAAGAACACTTCAGCTTTTAAAGGATGGATTAATCTCTTTTGTTTGCAGTAATTGACATTTAAGGGTTGTGTTTTTAAGCTGTCCACAGAATGGGAAATGTTGTTGCCCAACAAGCGCACAGAAATCCTTATAAACTGTTTCAAGGGAAATGTAAATGTGAGAATGCAAAAATTGCCTCTAGCCATTTGGTCACACCTGTGAGCAGCAATTACAGACAAAGCTGCAGTTGGCTGGTAAGTGTTTTATTAAATACTTCTGCTGCATAATTCTGTTAGTGGGAAACACAAATGTTTTATGAAGAGGAGTCTGGTTCACTGCAGGCAACGCAAAACAGAAACAGGGGTTTAATGTTTTTTAAAACAAAATGTCTTTGTCTCTTCAAATGACTCTCTGGCAATCTTTTCTTTTTATTATTTCTTGTAAGTGACAAGTGAAGTTGAAACCCAAATGATGTGTTATGATTGATGACCATTAATTTCTTTTCAGTTACTGGTATGCAAAAATGAATTTTGGAATGGATCAGAAGTGGGTATCAAAATTTCGAATTTCCTACCAGAAAAGTTGTGTCCTGGGCGCTGTAGTTGCCATGTCGTTCTTCTAAATGGGCTGCGTTGCTGACCTGATCTTCTGTCTTGTCTTTTGCAGGATGGGATAAACATTCTTATGGGTACCACGGTGACGATGGGCACTCCTTCTGTTCGTCGGGGACAGGGCAGCCCTATGGCCCTACGTTCACCACTGGAGACGTCATCGGCTGCTGTGTCAACCTCATCAACAATACCTGCTTCTACACAAAAAATGGCCACAGTTTAGGTAAGTCCAGAAAGGTGCCCTCAGGAGAAGGATGCTCCTGCCCTGGTCTCGCTGCTGTTTAATGTTTTACATGTGTGGTAACTCTTGTCCTACATCTGTGGATTGATTTAAGAAATGGGAGGAAAAAAAAAGCACTCAGCAACAGTCAGGAGTTGTAAATTGGCTCCAAAACAAACATTTCCAGCAAGTAAAATAGTTTCTATGCTGCTTGATTTGTTTAGATAAGTTAGGATTGCATCCCCAGCTTCTGCTCCTTTCCTCTGCTGTGGCACAGCTAGTGGGAGGTTGGGTAAGGTGACTAATGGCTCGGCAACAGGGAAATAAAGAAGTGGGAAGTTTACTTAGTGTATTATTCAACTCCCTACAAAGCCACTGTATCAGTGTCTTCTCATGTTTTAAAAGGACTTGTCTATTCGTAAGCCTTAACATGTTTGTCCGACCATTCCCAAAGCTAGGCATGAACACAACGTAAGAAGTCTTACGTAAGAACTGACCTGTAATTTGGTTCATCCCACAGTTGTTTCAGTAGTTCCCCTAAAGTTAAGGACTTCAAAAATTTACCCAAAGGAATATCTCACAGAAGTTTTCTGTCATATCTGATTTGTCTAAAATAGAAACTCGTGGCCGTTCTCACCTAAAATATCTTTCCCTTGCATGACATATTTTTCACACTGGTTAAATTTTTATTGTTATTTTTGTCACGTAGGACATGCAGTAAATATGGAAAGTTCATCTCACTTTTTGTGCTGGAATTCATTTGGTTTGGCATTGACAAGCACTCCTTTCCTTTGCTTCTCCTTGCTGTGTCAATTCTCCTTTGCTGAATTCAAGATGAACAAGCTGGTAGAAAATTGCCCCACACAAAACATTTGTCAGAACAGAAGTTGTTTTGGGTTACTGGCTGGACTGAAGGAAGGAGTGGGATTGAAGTGAAGTGTGTGCCTGGGGAGTGTGTAATTACTGGTGAGCTCTCGGGAAAAGTACTGGGCTCCCCCATACGAGAGAGAGATGGAGCTACTGGAGAGAGTGCAGCAAAGTGGTGTTCAGATGGTTGAGGGACTGGAGAGTCTCTCCTGAGAGAGCTGGGACTGTTCAGCCTGGAGAAGAGAAGGCTCGGTGGGGATCTCATCAGTGTATGTAAATACCTGACGGGAGGCTGCAAAGAGAACAGAACCAGGCTCTTCTCAGTGGTGCCCAGAGCCAGGACCAGAAGCAGTGAGCACAAACTGAAACCCAGGAGGTTCCCTCTGAACAGCAGGATCCTGGGTATCCTCCTCTTGGGCTTTTCAGATGTATGGTAGAATACATGAGATATATAAGAAAATTATAGGCAGGAGACTCTCCTGAGCATTCACAACTGGCTCGTTCCAGTACCAGCTCAACTTTCAGCTGTAGTGGCATCATGGTTGTACTCGTAGAGAAGATATGGTTGAAAGAGGCAGTGATGGAAGTTGCAGACCATCAGTCATTGCTGGGCTGAGCCTCCCAAAGGCTGCTGGAACAATTTGCTGTGTTTGAGGCAGGTCTCAGCAGAGGAACCAAGAGCAGCTGGAGGCAGGAGCAATGGTTCATTTGGAAGTTGGAGCACTTTCTACCCCAGTGGAAGCATCGTCATGAAGATCTTGAACGTTTCATGATACTTCTGCTAGCCTGAGAATCTCATTTCTGTGTCGTGTAAACTTGAGATTTACCAGGAAGGGGATGAATGTGCTTTTTTGTGATGTTCCCTGACACAAAGCCACTGAAGCTGTGTATCTCTTCTCTTAGAAAATTAGGTCGTTGTGTAATATACTGCAGATATAAAAAATATTCATGAGACTAATCAGCCCTTTTGTGATGCCACTTAGCTTGACAGCAGGGTTTCAGGGCCCTGCCTCCAGGCATTTGAATTTGTCTCACTTTTAATGGAATTACTGTAGCTTTGTCTTTCCCTGAAGATTATATTCTCTCTTCACCATTTCATGCTCTCCTTTTCATCTCTTAATTAGACACTCCCCTTTGTTTTCCTTGCAGTTTCTCCTGTTGCTTAACTATGATCTTCCGCTGTCTCCCTACTTTGCCATTTAATCAGACCCATCAGGAGCACTACATAAGAACTGCTTTCTTGCCCATCAGAAATTCTGGATATTCTGGTTGGAGCTAAGTGTTGAACTTTGCTTGGAAAAATCACATGAAAACTGTTTTGACATCATGTGTAGTCCTAATTCTCTGTTCAGGAAAATGTCTTGCAAGTCTTCTGGCTGCTGAGGAAATGTTTTTGACAAATTCTGAGCAGAGTCTTGGCAATAAAAACCGTGATGAGATGTGGCTAGAACTGCAGTGAGGGTGAATTAGGAGAGAAAGAGGGAGAAATGTGAGAAATGTTGGGGCTCCAGCCACTAAGCAGAGAGTCACAGGATGTGATGAGGGAACGTGACTGCTACAGGTCTCTGGGATTAAGTGGATGAGTTCACTAGGGACTAATGTAGGAGAGTGTCAGATCTCAGACTTTGACAGTGGACCAAGGTAAATGGAGCATCAGGGCTATAAAAAGAGCATGCAACCCTCTGAAGTCTTGGCATAGAAAACTTCCTGTAGTCTGAGTTCTAGTGCAGGCACCTGGAAACACTGAGTTAACCTGTAAAATACCCGTTCTCAACCAGTTTAGACATCACCTAAACAGGTGCTGGAGGTGTACCCTGCTGTACAGGAAATGGAGTGTTGTGGCTGATCGCCCAAATGTGTGTTGTCATGTACAAACTGAATTCTGAAATGTATTGGGAAGAAAATGGCCAGCTGTGAGGCAGACAGGGTGACTGTTGCTGCGTGGAAGGTGGAGTTGGGCTAGAAGGTCCTCAGCCATGTTTTATGCATGTGGGTGCATATAAGCACGTGTTAGTCATGGAAAGGTGAAAGTCCTTTGATCAGATGGCATTACATTTTCCCCTGTAATATCTAATCAGAATTTCCCATGCTGCAACTTGTCTCTGTTGCCCCCTGTGTCCTGTCACCGTGCATCTCTGGGAAAAGACTCTCTATTCTGTACCCTCCTGTTAGGTAATTGTAGGCTGCAATAAATGTCTGAACAACCCTTGAATGTGATCGAACAACTCAATTTCCTGTAGCCTCTCTTCATCTCTGCTGGACTCACCCCAGTTTTGCTCTCTGTTTTGTATTGGAGAGCCCAAAAGTGAACATCACACTCCAAGTTTAGACTCACAAGTGTTGAAGAGAAGAGAGCAATGCCTTCCTTTAACCTAGACTCATACTACTACAGCCCAGCTTACTAACACACCTCCAGCTACACTCTTGCCAGTACAGCCCAGGATGTGGTTGGTCTGCTTCACTGCTGACTCCTGCTCAACTTTTTGCCCACCTGTACTCCCTCCATCCTTTTCTGCACACCTGTTTTCTCTCCATTCAGCCCCAACCTGTCCTCTTTTCTGGGAATGTTACAGCCTGGTGGAAGTACTCTTCAGTTGCTTTTGTTGAGCTTCATGAGGTTTGTGCTGGATCATTTCTCCAGCTTGTTGAAGTCCTGCTGAATAGCAGTGTGCCCTCCAGTGTATTGTCCACTTTCCCATTTGGTAACATCTTGTGAACCTGCTGAGAGTGCACGCCATCCCCTCATCCACGTCATTAGTAAAGATGTTAAAGTGTATTGGCCTTACCATCAATACCTGAGGGACGACACTTGGACTTTGAACTGCAGATTGCAACCCTTCGATCCAGACAATCCAGCCAATTTTCCACCCACCTCTTAGTCCAGTCGGAAATTGTACGCTCACCTGTGTGCTGGAGGCAGTTCCCAGCCATAAATGAGTTGTCATGGCCAAGCTGGGCCACCTTTGGCTCTAAGTGATGCTGGGGGACAGAGGAGGGCTCCAGTGGATGGCACACTCAGGGAGGTTGGCCTTATTCTGGTATAAGGGTGGAAACAAACTTTCATCCAGCTGAGCAAAACAAGTGTGAAGTGAAGAACAGGTCTGAGTGAGGAGCAATATCTGGGCAAAGTGACAGAGTGAGAGAAATGCTTACTGAACGTTTTGCTCAGCCAGGTTTTGAACATCAGCTGTATACACAATTTTGGCTTGGGTTGTAGAGAGGGTACTCAACAGACAAAGTCTGAACTGCCATGATGGTAATTAAACCATATTGGCAATCTGCCAGTACGTTAATTATAAACCTTCCTGGCTATTTAGTAAAATATTCAAGATTTTTTTCCAAGCATTTGATTTTAGGTCTGTGCTGTTTCGAATAGTAATTATTTGTTTTCTATGTTGACTCGTAAAATTGCTTTGAATTACCATTTCAGGCTCCTCTGGTAACGTTGCATTGCAGCTTTTGGTTAAAATAGTCCTAACATTAAAAACAGAGAAGGATGTGCAGCTGTTTCAGTGCCACCCAGAAGGGACTGCTGCATGGCTGAGAGGTGGGACGTGTGTGAGAACTGGGCATACTGATATGAGTACCAGCCTCCCTCTGGCTGGGGTCAGAAGGCATTGCTGGGAGCATGTGTGGAGCAAGACCACAGCTTCCAGATTGACTCTTAAAACATTAGCTTGAAACATCAACTAAACTCAGCCTGGTAAGGTGAACAACTGTGGCAGTGCCTGCCTCTGCTTAAATATCTCTTTTCTGGTGTGCCAAATGTACATAAAAAGGGAAACCATACACTTTTTCCCCATCTCTTTTGTTTGGAGCTGTAGCAGCGTAGTTGAGGATGAAGCTGTTCTTTGCACAATGCTCCTGGCTGCGGCTTGGTCCTGTCCCAAGGCTGTTCCCCAGCTGTAATGCAAAGTGTTGAGTGTTCATTCCTGTCTCTGGCTGGTAAGAAGTTATAGCCTGATCTGAAGCAGCATTGCAGTAAAACTGTTTCTAAAGCCAAAGTGAGTCTTGAAAACCAACTCCTTCATAGAAGCAAAGGAAGAAGCAAAGAAAAGAGGAGCTGCTTTTCAGAAAATCAAATTTTTGGGAGAGATGTCTGAAAAACTTTTCCCTTAACCCTTCTCCAGATGCAAAACCTTGCAGAGGAGGGAACTGGGGAGGGACATTACTTCTAAATATGACAGGTGGTAAAATGCAGGGTCGGAGCTGGGATTTATTAAAATACAGTAATGTTTTGTAGCATGTTAAGGATGTAGTCAAGCAGGGAAAAACTTTGTCTTTTTAATTCTGATATTTTTTCCCTCCACAGGTATAGCCTTTACAGATCTCCCTGTAAGTACACCTGTTTTCAGTATTTTAATTAAGGATGCAAACAGAAGGGATGGGGAAGAGTTTGGGGGTTTGATTTTTGTTTGTTTCATGCCCTGTAAAAAATGGTAACGCACATTACTGAATGATGTGGATGCTCCTTTTTCTGAAACGTCGTAATCCTGTGGCTGGGTTTATGAGTACTCACATGCCTCCTCTCATCCCTCACCACTTCTAAGAATATGTTGCTCATTGTCCTGGAATTAAAGCAAGGATTCAAACTTCATTGCTGTCACTGTCTTCCAAATGCAGCTTCGAATATGGGGAGTATATGTGCAAAGTCATTGAGTAGCCTCTCATGTCCCCTCATCAAAGAGCCCCAAAATGCCTAATGATATTATTCTCAGCTGCTTCTTCTCTCGTCCAAGTCTTGCAGCCGTGGTGGAGTTGTTCCCTTTCCATGGTGTGGTTAAGGAAGGGTATTTCTGAGAATGAAGGTCTGATGTAGCTGGCTGTAGTACGTGTGCTTATTGCACAGGTTTTTGTCAAGCCCCCACCTGTGATGAGTAACCAGATTGTGAATTGCTTGAGGGATGCCTTTGGCACCCATTAGGGGTTGATAGTTCCTCCTCTGATTCACCAGCCCCAATACTGAGTTACTCTTGAGTGCAATTACACCAGGCAATAACATACAGCTGGGTTGTACAAAAGCATGACTTTTCCAGTGGGTCATGAACAAAAAAATGGTTGCTCTGACCCACGTGTTCCTGGACAAGGAGCAGGGATTTAGGAAACAATAAAACCAGGTCAGACATACACTAATACATCTACTGCATCTGTTTCACTCACACATAGAACTTGTTGTCCCTGAGGTTGCACTCCTGTCTTTGTACTTAATAACCCTAGATGAACTTCCTCGAAGGAATTTCTTCATTTCCATAACTTGTTGAGGCCTCCAAAGTGGTTAATTTTCTTGGCTAACTTCCGTGTTACATGGAAGAAAGCTTGCTTTGCTTTGCTTTGCTTTGCTTTGCACCTCCTGCCAAAAAAAAAATATTTTGTTCCTCTAATTGTTGTGTTGTGAGAAATAATGACAAGCACTCCCTGTTCACCTTCCCAGTGGGATTTATGGCTTTACAGGTCTCTCTACAGTGTCTGCACTGAAGGACATTCTGGTTATTTAATTTTCTTTTTCACATCAGCTCTCAATACAGATTTTTTTTTCCTAGGCTCTTTGAACTTGGTAATGTTACCATGTATTCTAAACCAGAAATCCTCTTTATGTGGGTTGCTTCACAGTTGTTTATTCACTTGGTCCAAGTACAATTTGTTAAAGTAAAAGATTATTTTACTTGTCCATGAACATTAACCTTTTGGTGTGAGGCCTTGTGAGAACCTTGCATCCATGGCAAGAAGAAACTTCTGGGCTATCCCTTGTTTTATGTGGGTTTTTTTTCCCTCTGGATATAGATTACATTAGGAATCACAGTTTTCCCGTATCCTTTCTAATTTTTTTCTCTGCTTTGCCTTCTCATTTGGCTGGCCTGCTTCTCTTTGAGATGAGAGCAGTCTTCATGTTGGGATAGGTAGATATTTACTATTTAAGCTCTTCTCAATCAAAAATAGCTATCAGACACTGTTGTTCTGTCATTTACAGCTGAAATGTTGCTACAGGGCTTCACAGCACAGATTTAGCAGGCTGAAATTACCTGTCCTGATTAGCTTAACTTGCATCCTTTAGCTCCAGGAGTGCACAGTGAGCTGATATATACACTTAATAGGCACTTGTAGGCTGTTGTTCACCCTGATGTTGTGTCTCTGTCAGAAATAGGGGATGAACAGCTAGGGAAGCAGCCCAGACAGAAGGGCTCTTGCAGCGGTGAGGTCTTGCAGTACCACTGAGATTAAATTCAAAACTCTCCTGAGCATCCCCCTGTCCTGCTGTTTCTTGATCTCACTAGGTCATCCTTACAGGATCTCATGCTTGTGTGTCTGTGTCCTGTGCAGAGAGCTGCTGTTTCAGTGTTAATCTGGAGGAAGATCTGGTCAGGTGGTTTTTGGGATCAGCTATTCACAGGCCTTGTGGCAGAGTTTCCAGTGGTTACACGGTATCTCTGTGCCTTTTACCAGCCAGTTTGTGGAGTTGTTTTCTCTGGAAATCTTCTGGCTCTAAAAGCAGCACCTAATCCGTAACACTGCTTTTCTGGGCCACGAAGGAGAACAGTGAATGGCCTATAGGCCTCTGCTACCTTTGAGAATCCTCCATGAGATAATTTCTTTTTAGAAAGAGGACAAGAGAAGCTTGACTTGGTTATTTCACCCTCTAACTCTGGAGGTGAGTGAGGGCAGGAGAATTCTGCCTCTCTGTTGATTTTGGATGGTCCTTTCCATGTGCTAAATAGCTCAGCTGCTGTGGTGGCAGCTTCATCCTAAGAATGCCTGTACCTGACTTCCGTTATTCTAATCCTCCTTTTCCAATATCCTTCCCTTGCATTATTGCTGTCTTCTCTCACCCTTGCAGACACTTGTGTCTACCATGGCTTTTCCTGGCCCTTTTTGCTCCCTTGGTCCATGGCTTCTTGGTTGCTCTTCCAAACAGTTGGGATTACTGCCCTTTCCTGAAGAAGGGGATGCCAAACCCAAGATAGACTTCTGATTTATATGTAATGACTGTTGTCGGAGATTGTAGAAGTCTTGAGGTAGTAGGGAATTTGAAGTTGTTGTAACTTGCAGGTGGTATTTTTCATTTACTGTAGCATTGTGATCCAGGCTTGAACACAACATCCATTCATTTTAAGGTAAAGAAGAGAAAGCATCCATCATATGAAGATACAAAACATGATCTGTGTTCTTCACCTGCAAAAACTGCAGTCCAAAAATTTAGCTGCAAATGGGATGGAAACAGCAGCCTTACCTGAGTGACCCATGAGGTTGTCTGGTTGGAGCGGCTCGACAAGCATTTTTTGGCTCTGGCTCTGTTCCATCTCTAATTACTGAATTATCCCAGGGAGGGACTGCAGGGTGAAAGGTTTTTCTTGCATTACAGCCTATGTGATGTTGAAGCTGGCTGGTAGCACACAGCAGTGGGAAGCTTGGTCAGTAATCCCCATTTCTTTTACGTCTTTTGAAGCTTAAATAACTTCTAGGGTTCATATGTCAGAGAGATTACACAAGGAATTAATTTGATCCTTCAAAACGTTATCAGTCTAGAAATTGTTTCCTTGAAGTGCTTATTGCAAAATTCCCCTTTCAGAGGCAAATGATGGAGACAGTATTTTGCAATATTTTCAACATTAAGAAGTTGAAGTGGATATGTTCAGTTGAAAGCCAGATTTTGTTGTGATGATTCTCAAACACAGTGAAGCATATTTGCTTCAGCTTGTTTCAGTTCCCTCTAAAGAGTGTTTGCATTTGTGTGAATATACAGTGAGGGGGAAAAATCACATTTTAGCTTAGCACAGGTTGAAGTTAATACATAAATAAGTGCTTGCAAATAGAAGTGAATATCCCACAGAGGGAGTTTTCCCCTTTTTCACCAATTCAAGTCAATGCTTCAGCCTAACTCTCTTACTTACACAAGCCCGTATCAGGTTTATCCTGCCTGGCAGCTTGCTGAAATGAGACGAAATGTAAAAAAACAGAATGTGGAAGAGCCTAGGGTGAGATTGCAGGGGCACAAAGGGACAAGGACATTATAAAACAAGTCAAGACAAACTACAGAATTATGAACAACTGGCCACCAAAAGAAATGGTAGTCCACAAAACGTGGGGAAAGTGATTTGTTCTTAAACAGAGAGGACACATCCAGCATGTGAAAAATGGAATTTTAACTCAGAAATTATTTGAAACAAGTTGAGGGTGGGCAGCTTCCTCTCAAAGATGTACATACCTAAAAGTGGCTAAAAATACGAGATATGTTGTAACTTGGGGTTTTGTTCTTCTAACTTCCAAGTATTTGAGGGATCTGATTCCTGGCTTTAGAAGTCCTTAGAAGTTCAGTTAATAAAAAAGTCTGAAGTATGGACTGTGGAAAAGATCTGATCCCTTATTGGAGATATTTCCTTGTCAGCTGGGTTTGAAAGAAAGGAGAGACTGACCTTAGATACAGTGTTTTTTCTCTGGTAGCTCCTCCTTCATCACACTGTGGTTTCTTTGCACACCTCTAACCCAGCGATGTCCTTGGTGTGAGAATGGGAAAGAAGAAGGTGTGCAATGATGCAATTACTCTGATTTCAATTTCCAGCCTATATTTATAGATTCATTTCTTCCTTTGTATTTTGAAGTTTGATAATTTCAAAGGTAGAGCAGGTTGGTCAGGACCTTATCCAGTTGAGTTTTTTAAATCTCTGAGGACAGAGATGCTACAGTCTCTCTGGGTACCTGTTCCAGTCCTTAATCATCCTCACAAGGAAGAATTTCTTCCTTATGTCCCATCAAGATTTCACTGACTGCAACTTGAGCCCATTGCCCATTCACTGAGCACCATTAAGAGGAATCTCTCTCCATCTTTTTTTATCACCTTTTTTTGAGTGGAAGATTTGCAGTTTCCCTTCCCTTCTCCGAGCTGATTCCTTCAGCCTCTCCTTGTCTGCCAGGCGCTCCAGCCCTTTGACCATCTTAGCAGAACTCTGCTGGCCCCTGTTTGTGAATGGCTTCCTTGTCCTGGGGATGTGAATGTGGGAGTGAGGAACTGAGTACAGTACTGCAGCTGTAGCCACGCCAGTGAAAGCACAGAGAAGTTATCACTTCCCATGATGTGCTGGCTCTGTCTAGTGCGATTAGGGTTCTGCTGAGTTCTGCCTCCTAGAAATCTTAATACCTGTAGTAAAAAATAAAAGCCACGACTACTGTAGTAGTAGAGAGAGTAGTGACATTGCCAATGTCTCAGGACTTTGCAATAGTGAAGAATTAGTTGAATAAATTTCCCAGATAATTGTAGGAAAGCCCATGCCATTGCTGTAGAGGGAGGAGAGATTCATCCTGGCTTTCTTTAGGGTGACCGTCTAACCCCCAGTAGTAGTTCTTGTTGATTTGACCTGGAGAAAGAGTTCTGCTCTTCCACTGATCTGATGTCTGACATGGGTTCAGCCATGAGAAAGACACCACAACCAGGAGCCTTTCATGACTTGCATCCATGTGCCTTGCCCAGTGTCTGCTTTCTGGCTGTGGCAGTCTCCAGTGTGTTAAAATAAAGTGAAAAAACCCAACACCAAACGGTTCATGAGTGGCGTAAGAGAGATTTCTTCCTAAACCCCACAGGCTATCAGCAGATGTGCTGAAGCAGAGGATGAGTGAAGTGTTGTTTCTTTACAAACAGAAAAGTAATTTGTCCTGCAGAAAAGTAATATGACAGTGAGTGGAACGTGCTTGTAAAAAACATGATCCAGAGTGGCGAGAACCAGGCACCCCTGTACCTTTTCTGATACCATTTCTCTTTCCCCCAGATTTAAGTGGGCTCAGGGATTCAATTCATATTCATAAGCTTATTCTTTAAATAGCCTGAATTCAGAGAACTTCTAGACAGACTTTGACTCCCAATTAGATCATCTTTGGAAGCTGAATTCTTGGCTGAATTTTAGAGGTATTTTCACGGTGACAACGTTTTTCTTTTCCTTATGTTCTGGTGGTGGGTCAAAGCTTCCATTTGGATCCATATGCTTGTTCTTAAAATGAAATTTGTCTATCAGTAATGGAATTTCCTGTGTGGATGTCTTGCTGTGTTGGGATCATCAAAGACCTAACCTCAAAGCTCCTCTACCATCCATTCCCTTTTTATCAGAGATGTAAAATGTTCAGACAGAAGCTTTCAAGTAATAAAAGAGTTCAGTTGAAACAGTGGAGAACACATAGATCTGTTGATTGAGATTATGCCTCTTTCTTATGCCTTTCATTTTTTAAATTATTATTATTTGCTCGCTGTTGAACTTTGGTAGAAAGTGCAGAAAACTAAGCCAGAAAGAGGATGTGCCACAAACAGCAGTTGTGGCATTGATCACAGACTGCTGGGGGATTGAACCCAGCGTTCTGGTTTTGTGCAGTAACTTTTCATAAATGTGCAGTAAGTCATAGGGTTCACTGAGATGTACCTAAAGATGTACTTAAAGGGCTTTTGCCCCTTCCTGTTGCATTACATGTCTCAGTTTAAAGAGCAGCTCTTTTGTCTTACCAAACCACACAACTGGAACCAGAAAGAGAAAGCTGAGTTTAATAGATTTCTTTTTTTCTTCCTCCCCAGTCGAATCTCTACCCTACAGTGGGTCTCCAGACTCCAGGAGAGATAGTCGATGCCAACTTTGGGCAGCAGCCGTTCGTGTTCGACATTGAGGACTACATGAGGGAGTGGCGAGCGAAGATTCAGAGCACCATTAAGCGGTTTCCCATAGGAGACAGACTAGGCGAGTGGCAAGCCATGCTGCAGAAGTAAGTCTCTGTTCTGCTTCTTTCATTCTGTTAGGCTTTAAATACTTTTTAATCCTAATTTATGCTTTTTTATGGCAAAAATTGCCAGTCAGTGTATTGTGCTCAATTTGTTTTACCCTCTGTTTTGTTGTTTAATAGTCTTTCCTGTGTAGATTGCTGCTGTTTCAAATGTAAAAGATATGAGAGAAGTTTTCAGCCAAAGACTGGATGAAAGCTTGTAGGAATGGAAGAACATACACTTTGAGGTGATGCACTGGGGGAAGGGGAGTGGAGAGGACACCATAAAACCTCTAACGTAGGAGAAAAGCAGGATGTAAGTCAGCTGAATTCAGAAATGAAAGAGCAAGAAATAGCCTAAACCAAAGGCTTCTAAACCCAACCTAACTGAAAACACAATTGTGACACTTATAAATTTATGAATATTGAATGCATTTCCTATTGCAAAAAGGATTGAGTGGAACTTGGTGAGAACAATTTACAAGAGTTGTCAGAGGTCAGGAGTATCTTCTGCCCGAAGAAAGACAGAGTTGACTAAGGCTTCACAGCTTGGAAACAGGTAATTGAGGGAGGTGGACTGTAGTTGTCTGTCAGTCATTTACACCATTGAAGAGCATGACTAGAAAGTGATTATTCGCTCTTTCTCAAAACACAAAAATTAGAGAAAAAACACTTTCTGGCTTGAAAACAAAATTTTTTTTTCACTAAGTATATGAAACCGTGGGACTTGCTGCTGCAAGAAGTTGTGGTAGTTTAAGTATAAGTGGATTTTAAAAGATACACATGTAAATAGTCACAGTAATTCATGGAGAAGAATAGAGACGGAATGAGTGAGGGATTGTCACGGTTGGAGGCTGTGGCTGTAGAGTTGTGCGTGGAGGTGTGCTGGTAGTGTCTACTGCTGAGGGTATTCAGAAATGGCTGGGAAGAAGGGAACCTCCAGGAAGGAATGAGATCTTTGGGCTACGATGAATCATTGCACAGAAATGTCAGCTTTTTTTTTTTTTGTGACAAGCAGGAAGAAAAGAGTTAGGATTTGTTAGTGGAAAAATAGAGGATAAAAATCATTCTGTCCCTGTGTGAACATACGGTACACTCTTAGCGTAAATACCATGTGATGTTTTAGTTCTTTCATCTCCAAAAGTATATGGTAGAAGTGAGACAAGCATGGGAAAAGGCAGATAAGATGTGCAAAGGTACGGGCTGGGTATAAGGCAAGGAAGAAATGTACAGACCCGCGGCGTTGAAGGATACGATTGCGAGGGGTAAGGAAGAAGTGTGAAAAAACACCTTGAATGGCTTGGGAAGTCCAAGTACTGGGCTAACTGGGTGTTTGATCTGGCTTAGCATGGATGAGGTGTAACAACTGGCACTGACTTTAACATTAATTTTCATTCAAATATACTGGACTCTTGACCTTACGAGGTCATTTCACTCTCTGCAACTCATCTTGTCAGGCTGTGGAAAGACAGGATACACTTTTGGAAAGCTTGATGAGCAGCCAAGGAGGACAAAGAGGCTCACTGATATTTAAATTGAAATACCTAGTTCCTAGTACTCAAAAGGCAACATGTTCAGAAAAAAACCAACCTGTGTGCCATTCATCTTTGAACATAAAAGCACCTGCACTGGGTGAGAGCACGTCATTTTATGAATGTGTTAATAGCACAGATTCCTGTAGCACTCAAGTGTTTTTTCCTTTCCCTGGTAAAACTGACCATGTTTTGTCACCCCATTATTTAACAATATTTAGCCATGTTGGACCTTTCCTTTTATCACATGGTAACACAATTTCCTTGAGAGAAATCCGTGAAATCTCTTTGGACAACCAAGTGGACTGCAAAGGTATCTCTTTTCTGCCTGCTTCCAGACTACCTCCAAAAATGTCACCAAATTAGAGCACTATGACTTGCCTTTACAAAAGCTGTTGATTCTTCTACCAGAAGACCAGTGTATCCCTGTGTTTGTTCTTTGTGTTCTGCAGAATTGTTTCTCGTGATGTGTATGGTTGCAGTGTCAGGGTCACCTCTCTGGAGTTCTTCATCCCTCCTTTGGATTTCTTTTCAAGAATCACCATCACGTTTCCCATCTTCCTCCTCTCCATAGGCAGGCTTAGGTCTGAGCTTATCTGCACATTAGTAATACAGCTGTTTCAGCTTGTAGCTCCTTTGGAGCTCTTGGGACAACTTTATCTTGTCCTGCGGCTTTGGTAGGTTTTATAGTATCTTATCTAACCTCTAACCTTGCAGCTAAGCATCACATCATGCATTCATCTGTGTTGCACTTCTGAGTATGTTGTCACCAGAAAGGCTGATCTGACAAGGTTTTCAAGTGCTTGAAACCTTGAAAAGGACTCACAGGGATAACTCATCGTCTTTGCGTCTTATTACAGTCTTACAGGATCTTCAGTCTTCTCAGCTCTTGCTGTGAAGAATCTGAGTAGGATTCATCTGAGACTTGAGATTGGCTGGTGTAGTTGATTATAGGAGGAGGAATGGTCTAAGTCTCTATTTCTGATAAAGCAGGAGGACTTGGCATTGTTTGTTTGAGAATGTAAGTGGGAATGCAGAAGGAGAAGAACTTTATGTAATTATGTAATTTGTACAGAGAAGTGTGCAGTCGAGTTTTGTTTTGAAGAAGAAAAACCACAGATTGTACAAGTGTCTCTACCACCACCACGGCCGCTCTAGGTGAGAGGAGCAGTGCAGAGATAGCTGCTCCTGTGATCTGAGCACTTCTGCTCTCAACAAGTTTCAGCCATGGCCCCCAAGCAGTAAAAGCTCTTCCTTTGGAAAACCTGAGATTCTGAAAGGTTTTTGTCTGCGTGCACATGTCCCTTTGGTCACACTGAGTGCGATAAAGTTTCCTCAGGACTTCAGCAGCCATGCTGCTGGAAGTTTGAGAGTGTGCAGCACTGCTGTAGTAAGTAGCTGAGACACAGAACTGATAAATCATTGCTGAAAATTAGCCTGGCATAGTGACATTACATTACAGCATGTAATACTGCATGTACCCATACAGGGATGTTTCCTGTGATGCCACAGGCAGGAGAAGCATGGGGAGGAGCTCAGGTTTTATGCAGCTTTGTAGAGCATTTAAATCTTTGCAGCATTGAGAGTCTGACTCCGGCTACTGAATTACATTGATGAAAGCTGCCTTTTCCCATCCATTCCTGCCAGCCTGAGTCACTGTCACCGAGCTAGGGCGACCTGGCTGCTGTGTTTCACACAGAGGGATGCACTTTGTTATGCCTGTCTGTACCATGCCAAGAGCAAAGGACATATCTTGTACCAACAGTGGTCAGAAGCACTTGTTTTTAGAACAAGTTTTACAAATTACGCACCTGCTTACAATGTTGCACCTGAAAATTATTGCTGACTCATAAAATACATCTTTCATGTACCGAAAGTAGCAATGTTGAACACGTGTTTTGAGTTGTGACTTGATTGGATCAATACCAACTTCATCATGAGAAGCCTGTTTGGAGATTCATCACTAGAAGCTTTGAAATCTTGTGCTGGCTTTTTAGGTTTTGTTAAAGTCCAGTGAGCATTAACATTTACCTGCTGTATCCTGGGGAGACACAAGTGCTTTAGAAACTGTCTGCTCAGAAATAAGTTTTTGGTGTGTTTGTTTTCTGGCAGTGACACTGCCTCCTACCCCAGCACTTTTGAAAATACAACTTTAAAATGTGTTAATGTGTGTAAAATCAATGCTGACAGTCTACTCTTTTTAAATCAGCAGATAAAAGTATCTGTGAATGTGTAGGATTCATAAGGAGATTCAACTACTAACGATACAATTGCTGGCAAAATAAGTGATGGAAGAAATTCAGGACCAGCATCTTTTTTTTTTTTTGAGATCTACTTGAAAGCCATGAGCCTCTCTGAGGTTCGGATTTGATGTCTATACAGGAGGAGTTCTGTGTCCTGAGCAGATGTCACTGGCAGTGACACAGTACTGAGCTCTTACCAGTGACCATTAGGCAGCAGTAATTAAATAAATATTGTGTATGGATTGGGAGTCTTAGTAATTTGAGGGTTTTTTTGGCTTAAGGTGAATTTAGAGTCTCCCTCCTGTTTGCTGAGGACCAGATACCTATCTATTAAATTTACACTGTCTGGACCCAGAAGTAGGACCCTGGTTATATCCAAGTCAGCTAAGTTTGGTCACTGAAACCGCAACTTCTGTTGTGTGGATTTTTTTGTACAGTGGGATTACCCTGTTCTACCAGTGCCTCTTCATCTCTTTGTATTTTCTTGTTTTCTAGTATGGTTTCGTCATATTTGGTTCATCATGGGTACTGTTCAACAGCAACTGCCTTTGCCAGAGTCACAGACACCACAATCCAGGAAGAACAGACCTCAATAAAGAACAGACAAAGTAAGTCTCTTGGGTAGTTGTCCCCAGAGAGTGGTATGGTTGCCACGTGTTACCCTTCATGACTGTGGAGAGAAAATGAAGGGCTACGGAAGTAGAAGTGTTACTCCATGATAGTACAAAGCTGTCCACAGCACACTGCTGACTTAGTTGGGCTGCCTGTGGGTCAGTAGAGCTTGGGGACCACTGCTTGGAGCGCTTAACATCATCACTGTGCCTCCTCTGCTCTTTGCCTGAAGAACCCTCCCATTCTTTCCACTGCCTATCTGCTCTCAGAAATGACCTGCATTGTTGAAGAAAGTAAGTTTTCTGATCAACTTGGTTAATTTTCCTCAGTCTTGTTGAAAATGAATAGCTGAATCCTGGAAGAGATGAGGTGACTCAGCTGAGTCTTGCTGTTTCACTTATCAGGCTAAATGTAATGACTAGGGCAAAAGGTGCTTTCTTGGAGGTAGTGCCAAATCGGTGGAGAACAGAATGGACCTTGGACTTCACCTGAACTGAGGTCACTGTGCACCAGCTGGATTTGGTCACCAACACCCTTTGGATTTGGGTTCTTCCATGCAGTCTGTTGCAGCAGGGACAGTTTCATTAGCATGGTCATAGGGATGCAGACATATCCATCTGTTTTGACTACAGCTCCCAGAGTTTACAAGTCTTCCAGTCCCTTTGCATTTTGTCTTCAGGTAAATTTTTTGCATGTTGAAGGTTTTGCAAATTCACAGCCAACGTGTTTAGCTCACACTAGGTGAAGATTTTGTGTTCTGTGTCTGTTTTGGTTACTGCAGTTTCCTCCAAAGTGGTTTATCTCTCAGTTGGTAAGGCTGTAAGCGCTTTTGGTTCCTGCGGAATAAGGCTTGCAGCTTTCTCCTGCTGTACGTTTTTTGGTTTAGTTTTTCTATTCACAGGCTTAGCCTGCAGAGTCACAGAACATTGGTGTGGTTTCTGCATTCTCCTGGCTGCTGAATACAGGCCATGTCCTGCTCTGTGCATTTCCCTTCCCTTTGTGCACCGTTCCTCATGTGACACATACATTGGGTGCATTGTGCCCTTTTGTAGCTCACACTCCATACATTATACATGCTTAGCCAGCATTCAGGAGGACTCTGCTTAATACCCAAAATAACTTGTAATTGCTGCCCATTAGTGCTGATGGGCTTTGTGCTTTCCAGGTCGTGCATTATGCAACTCTGACTCCAGCCAGGGGTCTTGCCGGTATGGGTTTAATTGGTAAAGCCTTATGGGGGGCACATGAGACACTGCAGTCTTATTTGTCTGAGAACAGGTGACAAGGCAGATGGAGGGAAGGAATACAGAGCTCTGAAGTTGGGGCTTCAGTGAAAGGTGTGAGGAAAACACAGATGGGAAAACAAGAAGAGGGGAAATAGAAAAGGTGGTGACATCTGTGAGAGTTGCCAAACAAAGCAAAGAAGAGAGCTGTCAAAAGCAGCCAGACATGAAAATGGACGTGCAAGTAACAAGAAACAGCAAAATGAAGGAGACTGCAGCACACATTGGTGTGAGAGCCACGTCTTTGGGTTTAGCTTTCAGCTATGATAACAGGTGGTTAGACACAGAGGTAAGAGCCAAGACAAGTCATTGCAGATTGTTAGGGGAGTTGCTAATGAGGATCACCGGGTTGGGCTTTCAACTGCTCATGACTTGTGAAAGTCAGTTTGTTGTTATTAGAGCCTCTGCTTGCAAAGCATGTCCCAGATGATTCAAAATCTCCTCTCTGTTTTTTTGTAAGTGGTTTCTGTGAGTGCTCAGGGATTTGATCTCAAGTTAAGTCTTGTACTTGTGTCTTCTGACCCACTGAAGGAACACACGTGGGACCGAACACCCAGGATGCTGGATGGCTTCTTCCCAGCATCTTTGCACCTCCTAGAAGTGTACAGCTTGTTGAGCTATTTCTAACTTAGTCAACAGCTGATTCTTGGACCTAACTTACAGGTGGCACATCCTCATTGCAGGCCAAGCTCAGCTTACTTCTCTGGGAACACGTTGAGGTGAGATGTCCAGGACCCAGTTTTGTTGACATAATTACTTCTACTTAGAGGTTGGAGTAGTGGGGCAGCAGTACTATGCTGTGGTTTAAGCCCCTAAACCCTCTAAGAATACTCTGATCTTCTGGTGGCCAGTTATACAGTAATCTTCCAAGCGTGATCCAGCCAAAGGATGTAGCATGGGAGTACCTCAGGGATTTCCCCTCTTGAAATAGTAATTTTCTCCTCTGAAATTGTCATTTCCCCAGCAGCCTCCTTGCTTCCATCCAGCTGTCATGTCCTGCTTTCTTTTCCATTGCTGCATAGCTCTGTGACTGAAGGACTAAAGTCCTAGAGCACCCCACCCCAGCACACCCACTCCATCTTTCAGATCCTTCTGCTCTTGGTGTTTCTGATCTACCAACAGATTCTCCCTCGTTTTCACGAGCTTTTCCTCATCCTAATCCATAACAAACAGAGCGTGGTCCCCAGCTCTCCCTAGCCCTTGTGCACAGTGGTAGTGGGGAGCTGTGTGGCATATGTGAGACAACTCTTCTGGCCATTCCTGTTGGCCAGTCCTGTGTGTCAATAGGTGTCCTTTTGCTTTCAGGAATACAGAAGCTAGTATTAGCAGGCAGAGTGGGAGAGGCTATAGAAGCCACCCAGCAGCTCTATCCTGGCCTCCTAGAACATAACCCCAACCTGCTCTTCATGTTAAAGTAAGTATGAATAGCTTTATACTCCCTGATACTGAAATGTGTAGATGAAGGAGAGAAGAAAGAGGCATAAACATAGCCCATTTGTTGCTGCTCATACCCAGTGTGGCTTTGCCTCAGGAGGTCAGGCAGAGGTGGGTGAAATTTTAGTTCTGCTGACTGCCAGAAACTCCTTCACAGCTGGCCTTTGCTTGTCTTGTGGAGATCTTGCAGCACTGGAGCATGTGGAGGTCACTGTGAAGGTTCCTCAAAAGGCAAATGTATGGAAAAGGCTGTCTGGGGTAGAGACTGAAGGAAGAACAAGCTTACATGTCCCAGTTCTCCCAGCCATAGGGAGTGGCTCTCCCGAGCCTCCTGAGACATGTAAGGACAATTCCCAGTAAAGCTAAATGGGGAGCTGTCCTCACTGTCACTGTGGATACTGTATTTTTTACCCTTCCTTGTCTATTTGCTATTGGCCATCAGCATTTCTAGGTTGATGGAGTAGTGGAGGAACTATGATGTTTGACAGATTTAGGATCTTATCCCTGAAAAAAAAGCTCTACAGTCGAATTCTGGAGCACCTGCAGAGGTGGTGGAGATGAAAGCATGCTGTAAAGGAAAGGTTCCTTCTTAACACAGTGGAAAAAAACTTCCTTTTTGGGAATGTCTCAACATCCATTAGCATCAAAGTTGCTCATAGCATTAGCAATTTCCTTCTTCCCATAGCATTATCAGAGCACTTGCAATGCAAAGGTGCCAGGAGCCTGAAATGTCTTTTTCAAAGCCAAGAAATGTAACTCCTGTGCAGTTTCTAGGACTTTCTGTCAGTAAGTAATGAAACCTCAATGCAGAGCATCCTGGTTGTCACGCATCCTTTTCTCCTTCTTCCCTCCTATGAAATCAGGTGTCGGCAGTTTGTGGAGATGGTGAATGGAACAGACAGTGAAGTTCGTTGTTTCAGTGCCCGCAGCCCGAGATCCCAGGACAGTTACCCCGGCTCCCCCAGCTTAAGTCCTAGACATGGATCAAGCAACTCACACGTTCATAGTACTGGTAAGTGTGGTTTTAGTGTCTCCCAGTGAGAAGAGCAAATATTAAAGGTTGATTACTGTCCATTACCTGCTACTAAGCAGTCTTTTGTTTGAATCTTTCTGTTGTTGTAATAGAAATATAAATAAATTCCCTAGCTATAAATTTAATTGTGGGATCAGCTGATGAATTTGGATAGATCACCATCACTTTTGGACAAACAGCCATGCCAGGTCATGTAATCTAGTCAAGCACTTGTGGTCAATATAGGTTGCCTAGGGAAGAATCTAGGAAGAAGACAAGCCCATAGTGAGGTTTTTCCAAAGTATTATTTTAGCCCCTAATGATTTGATTTGTCTTGGTATTTAATAGCCCCTGTAAGTTTACCCAGTCATTTTTGAATCCATATAAACCTTGTGGTAATGAGCAAAGGTTTGTGTCCTGTGTCAGCGAGTTACACGGCTTGATAGGCACCTTTTGTAGGGAGGATGAGATTTCAAGCCTGGCTCTCTTTTCAGTGATGCCTGTTCTCCTGAACAAGGACAGTTAGCTTGTGATTTTTCAGAGGATTGTTGTTATTTGCCGAGTGTTGTGTGAATCAAGTATATCCGTATGTAAGATAGGGTGTGGAAAGCCTGAGGAGTTCTGCTTGCAAAGAGTTCTCCTTGTGGCCCAGGTTTTACCTGTGGTCTCATAGTTTTCCTGAATAGAGGTTTTTTGAGAAATACTTGGATTTCTGAGAAGAGAGTTTGTAAACTTCTTTACAAACCATCCATACTTCATATTTCAGCAATAATTTCTGTGTTTGTGTGAGCTGGCTCTGCCAGTCTCTTATTTACAGCCCTTTTTTGGAACTTCTTTAAGCTCAGGTGTTGCTGGTGAGCAGTGGGATTCCTTCCATGTTCATTTGTGTTTTCTCTGAACCTCATTGAATTTAAGATAATTTAATAATAATTTAACATGTTTAGTCTTATTTTGCTTTACTTCCTTTGGGGTCTGCTCTCTTGCTAAATGGTTAATTTTACAATAGTGTGATATTCTGATCTCATTTTTACTTTTCTTCTTGACTTTCAGGAGCAGATAGTCCAACCTGTAGCAATGGAGTCATGTCCACAAAAAGCAAACAGAGTCACAGTAAATACCCAACACTGAGTTCATCATCTTCATCTTCTTCCTCCTCCTCCCCTTCATCTGTGAACTACTCTGAGTCCAATTCTACAGATTCTACCAAATCTCAGCAGCACAGTAGTACGAGTAACCAAGAAACAAGGTATTTTTTTGCCTTCGTAGATGCCTGAGGAGGGTGAGATGGTGGGAGAGGGCTCAGTTTGCTTTCTGAAGAGCCACATCTGTCCTTCTCTTCTGAACAACACAGTAACTCTTCATTGTCTGCAAGGTCACCACTATATCCGGCAGACTCAAGCCAGTTCCAGTTCCCCTGCTCTGGCTCAGGCTTGAGGCTCATCTCATAAGGCATATTACGGTGCTTTTGTTTCAGACACCAAGCTGTCCCATTAAACTGCAGCCATCAGAGCCCAACGTGACAGTTTGAGTAGAAGCTCTCCCATTGAGGCTGCTGCCTCAGCCAGTCGGTTACAGCTGAGCAGCTTGCCTGCCCTTTAGTGGGTGAGGCAGCAGCTCACGTGATTGCTGGGTTGGTGCATTACCTTCTTGAGTAATTTTCTTGGGCTACGTCTACCTGTTGCCCATTTCCTTCCAGATGAGCCTCTGAATCAGCAGATGCTTGTGACAGCAGGTCAGATTTTTGGAAAGTCTCCCCTCTTCAAGAAGCCATAGGCAGTCCAGGGGTAGTTACTGATGCATTCACTGGAGTGTGGAGCACATTGAGCTGTGGTGAGAACTGAGCTTCCTTTGGGCTTGGTTGGTGTTGCAGGGCTGTCTGAGGCCGTGCTGGAGCAGAGGATGTCCTTGTCATGAGTAGAATCTTGCTAATTGCAGGTGGCACTGTGCTGAGTGCAGTGTGCAGGACCATTTGTAGTCTATCATGACAACTTGAGAGCCATACACCATGGAACTGAGGGAGAAACACTTGCTCAGACTCCGTTTACCACCTTCCAGAATAATTTGATAATGCTGGATTTATGATTATCTTTTTAAATACAGAGCTCAAGTCTCAGCAAGATTTTCTCATCCTTTCAGTTAATCAGCAATCTCATTCAGCCTGCTGTCTTGAGCATTAAAGCCTAGAGCCCTTGTGTTCCGCATTGCACTTTTTGCAAGGATTGACGGCTTACTGCAGCCAAGATTTCCCTCCTGTTTAGTATGTTGGTATGTTATCTGTTCTCTGGCTGCTGTTTGCTGCCCCAGAAATGACTGCTTCCTCAAAGGAAGATGATAAGCGCTCTGTACCTGTAATTATGACAGTAATTTCCAGAACAAAAACCTGTTTCATAGTTGCCTTCAGAAGCCTGCAAGGATTTTTGCTACACTGAATGAGACCATCTGGCTCCCTGTATTCCAGCTGGCACCGGCACCTTTCCTGGTTTAGTGACCGTTGCTGGGCATCATTTGGCATCTGAGATCTTCATTTCTTCCCTTTCTAATTTTGACATCTGGGCTTTCTTTCCTCCTTTTGCCTCAGTGACAGCGAGATGGAAATGGAGGCTGAGCATTACCCCAACGGAGTCCTGGAAAATTCATCTACCAGGATAATGAATGGCACCTACAAACACGAAGAGATCCTGCAGACGGATGAATCCAGCATGGGTAGGGCCTTAGAGGCAGAAGGGGTGAAGGGAAATAGAGCTGGTATCAAGAATTAAATTTGTGATTGGATTGCGGGGAAAAAAACATGTACTTTGGGTTTATTTCCCAGCCCAAGTGAAGGAAATTCTCAATATACCTATTTCACAGGGAATATTAATCTGTCCTGGAACTAAAATTAGGTTTGGCTTTTCGTAGTCTTGCAGCGGTACTAGTGATGTTGTGAAGCAGAGAAAGCAGTAAGAGCCAAAGGTTTGTTCAGTGCTGGTCATGATTCCCAGCTCAGAGCAGTCCTGAGGCTTCTTCCAGCTGAGGAGCTGAACCAAGCTGTGAGAGGCTGGCTGATGCCCAGCCACAACGTGTCCTTAGCACAGTGTGGTCAGCTACAACTGTCTTGTTTGTGGGTGCTTTAACCAGGAGGGAGAAGGTAAATTAGCTACACTACCTCTGAAACTGGGGATTCTTCCAGTTGTAATTGGTCTTGTAGCCACCTGATACTGGAAGGTTGGTGATGTTGGCATCTCTGACTGAAAGATTTCGGAGTACAGGGTTTGTTCGACCAGGAGCTTTCATGTTGTGTGCCCTGTATCATACACATGAAAGGGTAACACAGCTGGCGTTGCAAGCTCCCATGATTTTATCAGAATACGTGATTTGTAGGTAGTCCTCAGGCATTAAACAAACTGAAATCAAGTTTCCCCTGTACTGAACAGGTGCTGTGGAAAAATCACCACTGGCTGTTGTACTGCAGGGAACAGAAAAAGCTTCCACAGAGATAAACTTAAAGCAGGCAGCAGCTACCTGTTCCAGGAGGGGAAGGAGATATAGGTAGTGCAACACAGTGGGCAGTGGTGGGGAATGAGGGATTTTTATTTCTCACATCCTTTCATCTAGAAGACAGCTGCCCACAGAGGCAGCTCTGTGGAGGGAACCATGCTGCCACAGAGCGAATGATCCAGTTTGGACGGGAGCTGCAGATGCTGAGTGAGCAGCTGTGCAGAGAATATGGGAAGAACACAGTGCACAAAAAGATGCTTCAGGTAAGTCTGGGCCTGATGCTGCATCGCAGCAGTTCTCTGGGCCAGGACTGGGGTTGTGGGTTCTCTTGCAGACCTCTGGGTGGCCCCAACTTCTGCACACAGTGAGGAAGAGGGGGCCTGCTTGGGGATCTGAGGTTGAAACTCGGTGAACATAGAGCATCTAGACCCAGTTCTTGGCACAGGAGAAAAGAAATACAGCTCCTGCCTGCCTTCACTCTTCTTCTCTCCAGGTAACACTCTACCTGCCTTCCTGTGCTGGCTCCCCTGCCAGGTGGAGGGTGTACCCTCTTTAATCCACTCTCTTGATGGCCCAATGTGGTCCCTTGCTGCCAAGAAGAAAAGGGCCGTTTATTTTCAGGAGGTAGGCACCTGTCACCTTGGCGATGGCAGGAGGTGCCCTGGCTGACGGACTTGGCGGTTTTCCTGTGTGTTTGCAGCCATGCATGACCTTACTGTGCCTTTCTGTTCTCTCACACAGGATGCATTTAGCTTGTTAGCTTACTCAGACCCTTGGAACTGCCCTGTCGGTCAACAGCTGGACCCGATCCAGAGGGAACCTGTGTGTGCTGCTCTTAATAGTGCTATATTGGGTAAGGCCTGGTTTCTGTGTGAGTGCTGCCCACTGACATACCTGCTCTCAAGGGCTGTCTTGTGGCGGGCAAGACTGTGAGTGCTAGGGGAAGTTCAGGAATACTTGTGTTCAGCTTTTGCTCCTCTTTCTGATGCTGGGGACTAACAGGGCAGTGATGCAGGAAGGGAGTTGGAAGGGAAGCCTGTGGAAAACAGATCTTCCTGATCTGATCTTCTTTTGGCTCCCTTCCTTGGGTCTTCCTCAATGCTGCTTCCAAGGATGGTTCTTAAGATTTTCCTCCCTTGCTTACTAAAGAAGCCAAGATCTCTTTGATGCATTTCCTACCCCTCTTCCTTCTTGCTCTGAACCCACCTGAATAATTTTGCGGGCATTATCAGGGCTCTTTTCCATGCTGTTTGGGTTGGTGTAGTAAATGCAGTAGCTTTCCCTGATGGAAGTCCTGTGCTTGCAGTCAATGAGTGGCCATGTCGTTGCTGACCCTCCTGGCATCTTTAGCTGCAGAAAATGCCATGGTGGAGAAATTAGTATAGTGATAATGAGGTTATGGCTTGCCACCAGTCTGCAAGAAAGGGTTTGTTTCATTGAAGGCAGGGCCCTTGTTCCTGTCACCAGACCCTGCATATGCTGTGTCATTGCTCAGGTACCTTCACAGGACACTCCCCAGTCTGGCTTAGCTCAGTCCATCCACAGCTGGCCAAATACTGTCCACTGGACAGCTTCTCTGTTGTGGAAACCCATGCTTGACTCCTGTGCATAGTCCAGCTCATCGTGCCCAGATGTATTTCCTGGTGGGCCTGTGCACCTCATGTTGAGTGTGCTAGAAGGAAATTTAGAGATTGTCGTCTGAGGGAAGGAACAGCTTGATGGAGAAACCTGTGAGGGCTCCTGTTCTGAGTAAAGGAACAGAAATTATATGGTTTCAGAATGAGTCGCTTCCCTTGACACTCATCATGGACAGATGTCTAGCAAGGTGGGTCAGTTCTATCTGTTTGTCCAGTGCTTGAGGAGTATGGGCAAGGTGCTGAGGGGCGTCGCCAGGGAGTTGTAAAAGATGGTGTCTGGACATGCTTTGTCACACAGCTCACAAGACACCTTGACTGGCTCAGCTGAGGATTCCCTCTTACATACACAGCAAACGTGAAGTTGAAAAGAAGGGGTGACCAGTGAGTGAGTTTGTCTAGGACTTGGACTATGGCGTGAGCTTGCGCAAGTGAGGAGAGATGGAGAAGTTGCCTCTCACTTGGTGTCAATTTCTCCTGCCTTTCCTTATTCTTCCATGCTTTGATCTTTCATGCTCTGAGGCTTTTGTGGCAGACACTGAGGCAGCTCAACTGCCTTTCTCTTGCTCTGGCCACCACACCAGCACTTTCTGAAAGGCCCCATTGAGCTGTAGCCGCAGGTGGGACATGTCATGGGTGGTGGGGTATGCAGAGGAGCAGCGGTGCAGAGCCAGCGGTGCTCAGGAGTAGCTTCCTTCCAGAGCCAGCACCTTCTGCCAGGGATGCCATGCTTGGTGCCCAGGTGGGACTGAGAGAGACCCGAGCACAGGTGAGCCGGCACACAGCTAGGACACCTCTTCTAAACGGATTTCTTTTTTTGCCCCCACAGAATCTCAGAACCTGCCAAAGCAGCCCCCGCTGATGCTTGCCCTAGGCCAAGCCTCGGAGTGTTTGCGGCTTATGGCTCGCGTGGGCTTGGGCTCCTGCTCCTTTGCCAGAGTAGACGACTATTTGCACTAGCCACCAGAGCAAGATGGAGTTGACATCGTCGAGTGCTGCCCTTCACCCTCCGTTGCTGCCACTCTACACCACCACCTCGTTCGATAGCCTGACCTGCCTGCCACCAACACCCCCTCTAGCGCGCACACACTTCCTGTGAAAGGATGGAGTGAGTCCCTCACTGTGTGGCTATTCCTGACCCCAGGAACGACTGGCAGATCTTACCTGTCTCCCTGCCATTGCGGCTCCAGCGGCACTCAGTATTTGGCTGGTTATTCTAATGTAGCGCCTTCCGATGTAGGGATTTCTCTTTATTTTGATTTGAGTTGTTTCTCTTGGATCCACCAGTATTTTATCTGGAGAGTTTTGCTGAGCTGGTTTCTGCTGATTTACTGAGGAAGCAAGTTGGTGACAGCTTGTTCTTTTCTTCCCTTCTCCTTCCATCGTGCACATACAGCATCATCTTCTGTGCTAGTTATCTGAACTCTTCTCGCAGTGGCAGTTCAGAGGGATTTTTTTTTTAAATTTTATTTGAATCCTGTTTATTAAAAAGGTCTCTTCCACCTCTGCAAAGTCATTGATGTATTTATTGCCCACAGACTCGGTCCCAGCCGTACACATCGTACAACCCCTAGGAGACCTGGTGAGGTTGGTCGTGTGACGCACTAATGATGGGAACTGGAGGAGCTTGGTCCTTCGTGGTGCCTGCTTCTCTAGGAGCACAAGGCTCTCTCAGTGCTTGTCTTTGTGGGAAGAGCAGAAGACTCGACCTTGCCTGTGAGAGTGGCTGCACTGTAGAAGCATCTCACAGCCCTGAGGAATAGGTAAATCCAGCTCTCACAGCAGCTCGAGGGACAGGACTGACAAATATGAAGTCGTCTACGCTGTACTGGTAGAAGCAGGTCATGTCAGCCTGCAAGAAACATCCACAGGTGCTGCCTGGATGAGCTGTCAGCTTTTGTGTTAAATCACAAATCTCCCGTTTTTCTCCATATCGGAGGGCTCTGTCACTCAATAATTACAGTATTTACTGACCTCTCCACCTAACACTGGTCTAAGTGAGCACGTCTAAATTTTGGAAGTGTCTTGAGAACACAAGTAAGAACTGTGCCCACCCTTGCAGTTTGCAGTTGCCAAGATCAAGTTGCAGGTTAGGGGCAGTACCAGCTCTAAGGTCTGAGCGGGTCAGAAGGAAGCACCAGTGTTTCTGTAACAATTACTAAGAAACTTATTTTAGTTTCAGGCCCAAAAGCAACCAGCAGGGATCTCTGGGTGAGTAACCTCCAAGTGAAATGGACTAATGTGTCAAGTCCAGGGACTCAAGTGCCCCACTGAGCTTTGGCATTCAAACCATCTGCCTTGAAGTGTTTCTGAACGTGCACTTTTAGCTGGTGAGGCTGTGCAGCAGGACCGCGTGCTTTGCATCCTCTGATGTACCGTTAGGAGACTTCAGGCTCAGTCTGGCTGCATGGGAGGAAGTGTAATTCACAGAAATGAATTTTAGGTCTGTAGCTGTGGGGAGGGCCCAGGGGAGCTCAGACCCAACACGTCAGTTACTGCTGTTCTTGAACTTCTCTTTTTGTTTGAAGGCTCAATGAAAGATGAACAGATTGTGTTGAAGTTTACCCTTGAAATGGAGGTCAGCCTGTGCCAGGGTTTCAAGCAGCAAGTGAGCTTGTGTGCTGCTGGAGAAAGGAAGGAAGGTGATGTGTGACCTCTGTGCAGTAGCACAGAGCTTTTAGGTTTTGCTATGTTTGAGGGCTTGATTTGCAGCTGGAACACGAGGTCTGAAATCAAGGCAGAGCAGGGGGGCAGGTGTCCACTGCACTGCAGAAGACGACTGCAGCAGTGGATGTGCAAATGGTGTTGAAGTGGTTGGGAATGCCTATCACTTCTGTTTGGGGAAGGTTTTGAAGTGGTGCTAGAGCCATGGTGGTCTAGGAAAACAGACAACAGGAGGTGTAGAGATGGAGAAGTTTTTATTAGATCAACTCGTATAGTTGAATAAAGCAGAGAGACCTGTGCATGCTGAAGCCTTTCTTCTAGACAGATAGGAGCAGAGGGCTGCACTAAGCAGAAGAATTTATCTTGCAGATCTGGGGCTTCTGATTCAATTCTAGGGAGCATCTCATGTGCCTGAAAGGTCATCTGTTGATTTTCAACCCTGCTCATTGTCTTGGTGATGGGCATTGCCCCAGCCCACAGTTCCTACCTTGCTGCAGATGCAGAGACACTTCAATTCAGTGGGCAGACTTCGTTTCTGCAGACTCTGATGCTGAACCTGCCAGGCTGCCCAGCCCAACCCATTGTGCTCCGGTGCTGTTGCTGAACCTGAGGCCACTCATAAACTTGGCCTGCTGAGGCATTTTTATGCAGCCTCTCCATTTCTTAGACCAAAGCTTAGGGCTGACTGTGGGTGCTTGGGTTGGAAATACTCTAGTACCTGGCTTTGCTTTTCACATTTGGCAACTTCTTCTGCTGTTGGCCACCATTTAACTTGCTGCTGTCTGGCTGCAGTTGGACCTCTCTCATCCTTGTAGCAACACCATCTTTATCTTTCTGAGTTTTCTTTGTTTCTGCTCTTTGTGGTTCCTTTAAGCCAAGTCTTTTCTTTGTTGTGTGTCATATTAATGCCCCACTTGGTCTCTCAGCAAATCTGTGACTGTACTACAGCATTGGTTTTGTTCTGGTTTCCCTTTTGCTACAAAAAAATCCCCAAGAGATGCTCCTAAGATAGCTGGTTAGTCTGGTGCCAAGAAATGTGTGATGGGATGGTCTGGCTTCTCATGGAGACCTTCCCTGTGGTAGAAACCATCTTGCTGTTAGTGCTGAGAAGCCCCACTCTTAATGATGATTAATTGCATGTAGCAGGGCTGAGTCACTCCTCCTGCTGCTGCTGATGTGCATCACGTAGTGGCAGTAGATCCCTGTAGACGAGAGCAGTGATGCCTTCCAGTTCTGGCACTCAGAACAGTAGTGCTGGGTTGGTTTTTCCCTTTCCACTTGACCCAGTTCCTAACTGGCCTCACAGCTGTAACCAACACACACCGCTGCTGCCAGCTTCTCTCCAGCTCTTCTACCTGGTGTCCTGATTCTGGTTTTTGGGGAGCGCAAAGGCTTTCCTGCTGTGACATATCTGTCCTGTACCTGTTGCTTGGCTGGTTGGGTTTTTTTACTTCAGGTGTTCTTGCAGTTTCACTGGTGGTTTCTGCTGGTTGTGCTCAGACTCTGACTAACACGTCATGATTCAGTGTGGGGATGAGAAGTGTGTTTGTAGTGTGTGGTGGAGGTATAGACTTCAACCTACCACTGACCTTCAAAGATGACGTTTCGGACTTGCCCAGGTTATTTTTTAAAGCCTTTTGGTCTTTGGTTGCTCCTTGATGGTTCATGTCAGCTGAGATTTGGGTTGAATTGTTGCAGTCATTTAAAAAAAACAAGCAGAACTAAACTGACTTGAGGTCTTCAAATTTGGATGTGGCTGTACACCTAACCAGAGGCTTCGTGCAGTTTAAAATCACATTTATAGAAGTGATTTGGGATTCTTATTCCAGGTGCCTCATGCTTTGCTCAGAAACAGATGAGCTAAGAACACCCCAGCTCATAAGAACATCTAGCCTGTAGTAGAAACTGCTGGCCTCCTATTTCTTGGTGAGGGTGACAGGGTCTTAGCTATAGCCCTGTGTTATAATTCAGATGGCGTTGGATATAGGACTTCCATCACGTGAGGCTGACATGTAGGTTGCTCTCTGCTGGGCTGACTTCAGAATCTAGAAAGAGGTTTCCCAAACCAGAGCTGGACACTGCTCACAGGCACCATTTCTCATCATGTAGCCCCAGGAGAGGCTTTCTGGCTGTGACGTCCTTCCCAGGATATGTGAAATGCTGCAGCTCTGACAGCTAAACCTCGTCCAGCTCTGCCACGTCTGCACGCTCAGGGTCTCGGCTCTCCACTGATCAGCCCAGTGTCACCACCAAAGAGCTGCACAGTGGGAGGCACGCTCCAGCTCTGTGCTCTGGACACCAACAACTCCACCTGCCGTCCTCAAACTCAGCATAGCAGCAAGTGTCTCTCAGAAGGAAAACATTTCACAGGGACCTGGTCGAAACCTGTTTTCAAGGGTAGTGAACTGCAGTGCCGCACATTTGGTTAAGAGCGCAATGCCCAGCCTGTTAACTGGACCTTTGAAAACAACATTTTGGGAACTCCAGACCTAGAGACTTGGTTAAATTGTCCTTCAGGAGTTCTATGGAGAGAGCTTCATGGAGCTGAATTACATCACCAGGCTTTTCTCCCCACAGACAAGGGTTTGTGCTGTCCCCACCAGCAGTGAGTGAGAGCAGTCACATAGGCAGTAACATGGGAGAACTTTGGAGTGAGATGAGGGATCGATTCAGGAGTTGAAGGCGTTGGAGTAGCTGGGATAAGTGTTTCTAGGAAGTGTATCCATGCCATACACCTTGTACTTCAGCCTCAGACCATCCTAGTCCAGATTGTGGACATTTCTCCTGTACCAGAGGAGCCAAATCTTGTTCCTCTTGATCCTCTTGAGGCTGTCCTGTTCCAGATTTTTCCTCCTGCTTCTCTCCTAGCAGGTGTTTAACAAAAGCTGATTCAAGATTTGCAGGGTTGTGTGAGCTCTCAGTCAGGCTCCCTTGTGAGCGGAGGGGACAGCAGTCCATTGCCCATGCATCCTTAGATGTGGTCCCAGACCCAGCTTGTTTCAGGAATACTTCTTGCTGCTGCCAGGTCTCTCTTGCTCCTTTGACTCCCACAGTATTCTACCTGTGTGACCACCAGAAGTGGTATCTGCAGTGTTTGGCACTGCCAGAGCTGCTTTGAGACCAGGGTCAGCTCTGTGGCTTGTGCCAACAACATGTTTCTTTCTCCAGCCTCCCATAATTACCAGAGCTGTAGCTCATTGCTCTGGGATGTGTGGACGATGTGTGGTTATCGATGCTGTAGCCTGTTTCTGTTTCCAACATCCCGGTGGTCCTCACCATGCTGCTGCTGACCTGATCTGAACACCAGGAGATGCAGCTGTGACCGGTATGGGGAATGGCCCCTTTGGCAGTATCGTTCCTTGTGGTTGCGTACACCCAGGATTTTTCTGCTTCCTTACTCCTGGTTTTTAAAGTGACATCTCTGACCTCAAGCTGTGTCCTTATTTTTCACAGTAGTCTTATTAAGGCACCTTCACCATTCTTTAAATAGCTTTGTTCTTGAGGCTTCCTTGAGCAACTGGAACAACCAGAGCTGGTGCAACTGGCTCTGGGGATTGAATTTATCATTTTCCTTCTTGGGCATCAGGGATGATGAATCATCTCCTTTTCCAGCAAAGCAAATCTTGTTGGATTGCTGTGATGCTGCTGTGCTTTGGTGTCTTTCTTGATATGTAGCAGGTGTTGCTTAGAGGCAAGTTTCAGAGTTCCTTCTGCCATCGTGGGGTTGATTGAGAAGGGGCGCCATGGCAGCCAGGCTCTGTAGTAGCGTGTAAATGCCATGAAGCTACACTGTGCACAACACGGCAGTGGAGAGTTCTGTCCATGTGTGTTTCTTACAGGGCAGCAGGCAGAGAGGTCCATCACACTTCAGTCCTGGGCGCAGTGAGGCCCCATGGAGATGGTCACAGCATTGGAGAAGTTACATGTTCCTTGAAAAGGTGGTCCTGGTCTACCCAGGAGTCCCCTTTGCCCGTGTTAGAGCAGCCTGAGTGGTGGATCTGGAGAGGAGTAGGTCTCCTGTAGAGAGCTGGTGTTGAGGCATCAGCTGTACATGTCTGTCCCTAGATATTTCTGCTAAAGGGCTGAGGGGACGTGACAGGGGACGTGTGCTGTGTGCTGCTGGGACCTTTCTGCTGGCCCAGAAAAATGAGTGATGGAGGGAACTGCAGTCCAGCAGCTCTTACACAGAGACGAAAGCTGGCTGTGAGCCGTGTCCCATCCACTGTGCAGGTCAGATGGTGATGGGGTGAGTGGGGGGTGAGCTAAGCCAGATCTGGGGAGGAAGGAGCAGCGGTTGCAAGAGGTGGCAGGAGATGGATGAGTAAACGTGACGTGTCTGTCCTACACCAGAGCTCAGAGCTTGCAGCCTTGAGCTGTAGCAGTGGTTACCAAGCCAAGGTTTCATCCAGGCTTCAGGAGCACATGTCCTGACAGCTGCTTTATTTCCAAGAGGGAGACTGAACTCTCCTGCTTGCAGGAACCCGAGTCCTTTGGGGGATTAACACTCACATCACTGCAGAAACATTCCTGGAGGCCGTGCAGACCGCTGCTCCTTGATGAACTTGCCCTGGCCAGGCAGCCACCTTTTCGCCGGTCACTCCACTTGGGTCTGGACACGTGCTCTGGTCCCTTTGCTCGGGAGGGCTTTAGCTGCATCCTTCTCCCAGGAGGAGTACAGGGGGATTTTGCAGGCTGGGCTTCTCACAAGCTCAGACTTGGAGAAACAAGCAGCTGCGGCTCTGGGGATAATCAGGATTTTAAAGAAAATTCTAAAAAATACAAGTATGGTGACTCTTCCAGACCAAGAACTTGGCACAGTCGTTTGGTTGGGATTTTTCTCTCTCGGTCCTACCTGTCCGTGCTCTTCGCGGCTCTCCAGCCAGGAGAGGCAGGAGGAGGCTGCCGACACCTGAAGCTCTTGCACACAAAACTCGGCGATGCAAGCCCCAGGACCTGCCCACCATGCAGTTAACTCTTCTGCTGGTTGCCCAAAACTCAGGTATGAAACGCTCAGCTGGAGCACGGGGTGCGAGGTCTGTGCAGGTTCCCAACAAGCCCTGGAGGAGCGGCCACCGTTGGCAGAGCAGATCTCTGCCGCTCCAGACTTCTCATCACCTTTGCAGGGGGTTTTTTTCCTCCTCTTGGGTACAACATCGGCTAAATGGACATTACACAAATTGTGCACATTGGTTCAGTCTAAGCTTAGTATTTGTGAATTAAGTTATCTGATGCTTCGCATGAAAACTTCAAAAAGGGGAAGGGGGGGGGATTTTAACTGAGAAAAAGCCTATGAAAATATACTGGAAATATGGTAAAGAAATCGACGTTCTGCTGTATATTGACAGAATTATTTTTATTAAAATACACATCCATGTGCAAGAGCCAGCGTGGAGCTGTGTGCTTTGTCAGCCTCTGCTCGCTGGTGTTGTGCTGGGCAAGGCGAGTGGTGGAGCCAGCGTAGGTGGGAGCTTGTGACCCCTCTGACAGGAGATGGGGCCGGGAAGGGCGGTGGAGTGGTAGGAAGGGTGATGGGGTGGTGGGAAGGGTGATGGGGTGCTTAACACCTTGATGCTCCATGGCTCAGGAAGCTTCAGCCCTGGGACTGCTCAGCAGAAGGAGCTGGACTCTGCCCAACAAGGACGAGCTGGCTCCAGGATGAGTTTTCCCCATCCAGGGATGAGCAGATGCCAGCAGAAGCTTTTCACCGTCATTACACAGGTCCCTTGGTGCTCAGGGCAGGCTCTTGGCTCGGGTTTTGCTGCCTCATGTACAATTATCAGAGGGAAACCAGTAATTATCGCCTAAGCCCTACCCAGCTTTGATAAAAGGTACCCTGGAAATGACTAATCAGTGCCCTTTTGTCCTCAACTCCCTCCTGCATCTTGGGTCCTGGTGCTCCAAGTTCAGTCACGTTCCCACCTGGCAGCATTTCACTCATCAGCTCACATGGGTGGTCCCCACACAGGAAGTCCTCGGGGTCTGGATGAATCCTGAGCATCACTGGTTCCATTCCCCAGCCCCAAAACAGGCCGTCAGGATGGTAAAATCCTCAGGAATGATGTTTGTGTGCCTCACAGAGTGGTGTTTTGTTTTGTTAATGAAGGGATGGATGATCATCATCATTTTTTTTTTTCATCATGGGCTGCTCTGTGATACGGCAGACGATGTTTGTCCCACATTCCCATCACCACCTCTCATAGCGGGTGCGATGTGTCATCCCCGTGGTATTCCTAGATGACCTGCTCGTCTTCCTCAACGTTTTCACCTCCTGTTGGCAATAGCGTCTTCTAACACCTTTCACATCTCAACACAGCTCCTTTTGCAGCTCAAAATTTTCCAGATTAGCTGTGTGCTATGGCAAGATTTGCTTTTTCCTTGTGCATCATGTTGCCCACTTGTAACATTCTGCTTGTGGGCCTACATACTTTTGATTTTCAGGAGGCTTTTTAAAAAAACGGAGGCAGTTGTCTTTGCAGCACTCAAATTTGAATGCTTGGAGAAGGCTGCTTAGTAAGTATCATGTTTAAAGAGCCTCTGAAATACAGACTTGGGGTGTCTGTCCATGAGCTCACCACCTTGCACTGCTGCTTGCACATCCAGTTTTTCTTTCAGGAGACAAAATGGTCCTCACAATCTCCAATGTTGTGTGCTGTGAGGGTGTAGCCAAGCACAACCCATGAGACGTTTGTCCCTTTGAAGTGTGATTCTGCTTCAGCTCTCCTTTCCACCGCTGCTTCATCCCGTGGGGCTCATGATCTGTGGGCAAAGATGTTATGTGGGACATGTTCCCCGCTCACTGCCTACATTCAGTATCCTAGAAAGTACAGCCCTGCCCCATTTTCTCATCCTGAGCATGGAGCCTCAGTGATGCTTTAGGTTTAAAGTCAGTCCTTAGCATTTAACACATTTCCTGCTTTCGCCTTTCTGAGGTTTTCCCATGCACACCTTGCACCTCTCTTGTAAAACAGGGGCCCATCAGCCTGGGGCTCACAGCCAGGACCTGTGCTGCTCCCACCCCTCCCCAGCCCTGCGCGGGGTCTGCAGCCAGGGCACCTCTGCTCCGTCCAAGCTGAAGGGGTTGGTCCTCACCCTCCTGGCACTGCTGACGTTGTTGTTCATCTCCTGCCTTTGTTTTGCACTGCCCACCACCATGTTTGGAAGCCAACAAGGTATTAAGGGTTTGGCAGATCAGTACGTTCCCCCTGAACCACCTAATTTTGGAGTGCCTGCAAAGCCTGTGGGGCCCAAGGCATGCCCTAAGGACATACAGCCTTACCTGTGGGGAAGGGCAACCTCACATGTGGGTTTTTGGCCCATGGTTCAAGAGCAGGACCCACTATCACAGTCCCAGTGAAGCACATTGTGACCAAGCACAGTTTGCTCCAAGCCTGGAGATAAAAGTGGCCGTGGCAAAGGGGGTTTTTGGTCAAACCATGCCCTGGGCTTGCAGGATCTGCTTCTGGGCCTGAAGAACCAGGAAAAACTCAAAGAGCAGCTTGTGAAAATGAGTCTTTATTATAAATAATTGGTCCACTGGGCACAGCCTGGCAGGGCATTGGTGGCAGGAGGGACTCGGTGGCCAGCTGCTCCATGCCACTGTGACACCCGGTCGTGTCGGGGTATGGCAGAGTGCCCACTGCCACGGGACCCTGAGAAGAGGTCCCATGAGCACCGTCTGCTCCCTCTGGAGACAGGAGGACCAGATGGGTGGGTTGGATGGTGGATGACAGAAGGAGAATTTCATCTTTTCCCTTGCAGCTTTTTCATTACGTTCTTCACCCAGGGCTTCTTGGGGTCAGTGCAGACCTTGGCACCGTTGGCAGCCACAATCCTGCAGCGAGAAAGAGAGGAAGGAGAGTGAAAACATGAACCATGAGCCCTTCCCTTCCCATGCTCTACTACTTTGCTCCCTGGATGCAGCCCCATCTTGGATGGAGGCTTGGAAATGATCCCCAGCAGCCCGTGCCCTCCTAGTGCAGGGCTGATAGTGCTCGTCTGAGACTTCTCAAACCACTGGCGTTAGCAGAAAGCACCAAAACCTTATTTTTAACCCCTCCGCCCATCCCACAGAGCTGCTCCCCTACTGCAGCCCCTGCCAGGGTGTGCTCCCTGTTGGGACCGGGCTGTCTGCAGGGCAGGACGGGGTGGGGGGAGGTGCTTCAGCTCCCAACCATGGCACTGAGCTGGGGGCAGGAGGTGAACCCTAGGGGTACTCACACCACTGCAGGCAAGGAGCAGTCGCTGGGCGTTTTATAGAAACTCTGCGGGTATCGGACACGTTTCTGGGCGTACTCGAAGCAGCATTCGGTGGCTGTGAAGTGGGCTGTGAAGGGAAGAGACATTGTGAACACCTTTGGCAGCATTTAGTAACTAATTGCATTGCCAGACAACGACACCGCAGGACACTGAACACAGGAGGGAGGTCATGGAGCTTCTCAGCAACTCCATCCCACAGCAAGGGTTCATTTCCCTTCATGGCAGCAAGCACAGGACTGGGAAACGCGGACAGCGGTGGGGAAGGGAACAGCGTGGGACGCTTGAGTGTGCCTCACTGCAGCTGCCAAAGTGCACAGTGAGGTCAGGGTGCTCAGGTTGGGGATGAGGTTTTGGGGCTTTCCAAGGCAAGGTGTTTTCTGACAGCCACATGTGCTCCCCTACTCCAACCAAGATGCAGGGAACGGCTGCCAGAGCCTCCTCCAAGCCCTTGCAGCATCTCCCCAGGAGCCAGCGCCCCCTCCGTCCTTCCCTGCACTCCAGGATGTGCAGCCCTGCCCTGCCCTGCCCAGGGCGCTGCTCCTCCTGCAGCAGCGCTGTCCCTGCTCCCCATGCAGGTTTCTTGCCTGACGTCCCCAGTGGGGACCCCAACCCGCAGCCGTGGCCCAGGAGGTGCCTTACCTGCAGCGTGGTGCAGGGAGAAGGTGAGGAGCATTGAGAGCAGCAGGACCGTCCTTGCAGCGACCATCGTAGCGGTGTGGGGGCTCTTCCTCTGTGCTGCTTCGTGCTGCCCTGCCCGGTGCCCATGGCTTTGGCTCTCACTGTGCTGTAATTTATCCTCTGCATGCCGCCCACTTTAACCACTTTTCCAAAACACTGGGATATGTTCATTCAGGGGGCACATCTAGCGTCGGGTGGCAGAGGCCAAGGAGTAGAGCAGCCACTTCTGTTTTCTGCGGAAGAGCTGTGAGGCTCTGAGGGGCTTCCAGAAGGCTTTGGGGAACCAAAATGTACCCAGGAAAGCTGAATAAAACCAAATTTCTGTGAAAGAAACACATCAAGTGTCACATTTGCTGTTTATTTCTAACAGGCAAGACAATGCAAAATCTCTGAGCAGGAACAGGTCATTGATGAGTTTAGTTGGTTTGCCTGCATCATCGAAGGCAAGTGACTAATAGGTCCCTCCAAACTGGCCTCCCTCACCACCCTGGCCATGTCGAGGAGGATGGGATGGGATGGGATGTTGTCAGAATAAGCCACACTGGACCAAACTAGGAGGGACTCCAGGGCAGGAGATGGCAGAGATGCTTTTGGTGGGTTCAGAAGTCTTTATAGAAGGGGAAGAAATGGAGTCAACGGCAGTGGGGTGTCTGAGGAGAGTCTGGGTCTGAGCCCAAGCATTGCTGCTGCCTCCCACACCAGCAATGGGATGGAAATGAGAGGTCAGAGGGATGGAGGTTCGCGGTCACCAGTGCACAGATGGGTCATTTCTGCAGGGAGATGGGACAAACGCTCCCAAAACCCCAAGAGTCACCCCAGACCCCAGAGAGGACCCTGCAGGCAGGAGGAGCAGATGGCACAGACCCCAATGGCAGCACCACAGGACACTGGTGGACATCAGCACAGCTTCCACATAGAGATCAGCTCCCCAGGAAGGCAAGATGCAGCTGTGGCCTGCATGTGAGGAGGGGGTGAGGACCCGATGAGAACCCATGTGAAATGATGGGGGGGGGCATGGGAGGGGACCTGGCTGTGACCTGGGGATGAGGCATGCTAGGGCTTCTTGGAGGAGAAAGATGGAAATGGGCTTCCTTGAAGATTATCTCATGTTTGTGCAACTTCTCTGGAAGGAGAAAGGAGAAGGAAACAAATCAAATGTGCTGACAGCTCTGCTTTGGAAGATGTCATTTGCAGGACATCATGTCTGGTGGCCTGGCACAGCAGCAGGGTGGTCGTAGGGAGAGGTGGGCACAGCACCGCTCATTTCCTCTGGAAAGGGCTCTGCAGGAAGAGAACACCCAATACACAGCTCCTGAGCTGCCTTCCACAGCCTCTGCATCCCCCCAGCTCTCCCACCTTCCCTTTTGCAGCTCCTACCACAACCCTGACGTACAAAGCCCAACAGACCACTGGGGTCACACCACTTCCTAGACATTGGTTAAAAGTGCAGGGCTGTAATTAGGGAGAACTGAGCTAATGGCTTTTTCCAGACATCTCGTGCCAAGCTCTGAGCTCCCTTTTCAGGCTCATCTGAGGCACACTGTCACTTCTTCCTTCCCCTGTCTGATCAATCCTGTCCTGGTTCCATCAGAAGCTTTAGTAGATGCCTCCACGCTGCTTTTCATAAGGAAATTGGTGCACATCGGGTATTTGAAAGCCTGAAGAGACCCCATGGGGCTGTCTGGAGGATTGGGCTTTCCTCTGTGTCCCTGCCCCAGCAGTGAACCTTTGGGCTTGGCTTTAGTCTTCTCCAGCCCCTTCAAAAGGGCCATGCCCAGCGTGCTCCCAGCGACCTCCTGGGCCATCCCCACCAGTGGCACTGCCTCTTCTCCAGGCGTGGAGCTCCAGGGTCTCCCCAAGATTTGCCTGGTTCACAAACACAAAAGCAAGCAGCCATCTGTGCAGAGAGGAGGGGAGGGATGGGCTGTGCACATGATTTTATCAGTGTCCAGACCAACTGCAACCTCACTGTAATTTATAACCGAACACAGATTTTTTACTAAAAAACCCCCTACTTTAGAAATTAAAATGGGTAGGCACAGACAAAAATAAAACCAATGTAGAGATGGGAAGTAGTCTAACTCATACAATGTTCTGGTTTGGGAGTGGGTAATCATAAAAAGTCATAGTTTAACAGGGTTTGAGAATACTCTACATATAATAAATGTCACAGAAAATGGCAGGGCACAAGGCAGTTGCACATTGGGGATGCTGCTCTCTGACACTGGTGCCACCAAAACCCTCGCTGGAGGAAGACTTCACCACCATCAGCAATGGCCAAAAAGGCAAAACCACACCAATAACTGACTTTGATAACCTCACCAGAGCATTCTTGCCATGGCTAGGAATAATAGAATTGGAAAAGGCTACAGGAAATGTGTTGAGGGAAATAGTAGTACAAAAGCTACGGTAGACAGCAAAAAGACCTTACAAACAGAGTTCAAATCTAGATCTCAAATGGTGACACAAAGCAATTAGCATTAGATCTGTTAGAGGCCAAAGGAGGGGTTGGTGCTCTCATTAACATGGCTTGTTGTTTCTCTGTAGACCAAGACAAAAGAACAGAACCAGGTGTAATGACAACGTAAAGCCACCTGAAAGTTTTCCATAAAATAAAATAAAATAAAAAAAAACAAAAAACAACTAAAAACCAAACCGAAAACCTTCTGGGCCCAGACATTGCCAGATGGTTTGGAAATGTACTTAAAATGCTGCTCAAAGCTCGATGTACAGGGCTAATGGCTGTAATAGCAACCTATGTGTCTGCTCCTGCTCAGCAGGATGTCCCCTGGGCAGGGACCCACGCGCACCGTGGGATGGAGCAACAGGCCTCACGATGGGCTCAGCCAAGGCCACAGCGATGCTGGTCCTGTGCCTGGTCTCTGCTGGGAGCCGGTGCTGGGGAAGGCAGATGAAGGAGCAGGATGGCAGGGAGGCCCCGCTCGCCTCCAGTGCTGGCTCCTCCTTGCTCGACGCTGCACTCACCCCCTGCACGGTGCCGGGCTGCACCTCCCCATCGAGCCGGAGCCCTGGCATCTGTGCTGCGTCCATGCCGCAGCTGTCAGGAGAGGGCACCAAGACCAAGCAAATGGGGTCTGTCTGTGGTCTGAAGGCTCCTGAAGAGTAAAGGCTGCAGTTCAAAAGGCTTCCTCGATCTGAAGCATCCCCTGCTGTACCCCAGAGAGCTCTTGGTGCCCATGAGACCTCCTGTTCTCAGACCTGCAGTGCGTCAGGGTCACCCCTCAGCTCTGGATGGGTTTTACCTCTGCTGTGAACGCATCCCTGGAGATGCTGCAGCCAAAATCCCGTTCCCCAAGTGTTGGGAGTGCCAGCAGCAGGGGCTGCCAGGGTGGCTGCTGCTCAGGGATCGTCTGAGCATTGACTGGCTGGTGGTGTGTGATGGCTTTTGCCTCACTTGGTGGGGTCTTTTCAGTAGTTTCTTTTTTTGGTTGATTTTCTTCTTTTGGTTGGTTTTCTTCCTCCCCCTTATTAAACTGTCTCAGGGAAAGCAGCAGGAAGCCAGGAGATGTTCAGGGTTACAGCATTTGTCTTCCCAACTCAGCATTATGTGGGAAGGAGTGAACAAATCCCTTGTTTTGCTTTACTTATCAAACCATCTTGATCTCAACCCATGAGTTTTCACACATTTGCCCTTCCCATTCTCCTCCCCATCCCAAAATCCTGGCAAGGATCCCTGGTGAGCTCCCTGGCACAGAGGGCATTTCCACAGCTGTATATGGGTGAATCCCTTGTCTGCTCCAGCATCTCCTGCCCAGGGAGCTCCGCAGGGAACCCCTTCCTCTGCAGCACAGCTCCCATACCCCAAAGTCCTCAGGAAGACGTGGCAGCTGTGCTGTGTCCATGCATGGGGCAACGCAGGGGACAAGCTGAAAGCTCTAAGCCCAAAACCAATGGCAATTTTGCACTTAAAAGCCCTCAGAACCCCTTTTGGGTCACCTTGAAGCAGGTACCCAAGTGCCCAGAGCATCCATGCAGCACCCTCCAAACCCCAGTGATACCCGTGAGGTTTTGGGAGGCAATGGGAAAAGCCCCCATCCCACTCCAGCCCCATGCCATGACCACCAGCAGCACAGCTGCTGGGGCTGGAAGAAGAAAGAACACCATGCTCCAATACCAAAAGAAATAAACCTTTATTTTGTGGCTGTGCTCAGGTGCGGGCAGGGCTGGCAGCACTCCAGGAGCTGGTGCCCAGCTGCTCGATGTGTGCAGGGCTCTGGGGAGCCGGTGCCATCCCTCAGCATCGGGGACCTCCGCAGGGCTTTCCAGGAGGATGACTATAAACCTTCCTTCCTTCCTTGCCACGGGGTGTTGGGTAGCCTGAACCAGTGCACCCACTCTACATCACGGGGTGTGAAGTTCTTTTCTTTTTTGAAGACTCTTGATTGCTCTCTGCACCCAAGGCAGCTTTGGTTTTGCACAGAGCTTGGTCCCATTCTTGTTCTCAAACCTGCCGAGATGAAAGGTGAAGCTTGGTGAGAAACAATAGCTATAATCCCACTTGCGTCCATGCCATCCTCCCTTCCTGTTGGCCCTGCATGTTGCCCCTGGGTGTTTGGTGTCCTACAAGCAGCTCATCCTTCAGCCCAGTGTCTGCAGAGCCTGTGCAGAGCCTTCTGGAGCTGCAATGGACTTGTGTCCTTAACTCTGACCTGTGGAGTGGCCAGACAGTCAATATCCTCCCCTTTCCCTGCTGGAACACAGCCACTCGGGGAAGACACACAGGCCTGGCTCGGTCCTGCCCCCAGAAGGGATGGATGAACCGAACCCGTGGTGGCCCCGGAGACAGCACAGCGGTAGGGAAATTACCAGGACTTACACAATTGCTAGAGAAAAACACTCCTTGGGAGTGATGTAGAAAGTCTTCAGGTTGTGTAGCCGGAGCGCGGACTCTACGTAACTGAAGCAGCACTCGACCGGGTTAGGGGCTGGAGAAGACAGAGAGAGACAGTCAACACTAGCTTTGGAGAGCAGTCTTTAGGACCCTCCCCCATGACAAGCCTGATGCACATTGCAACCCCCAAGTTCTGCAGAGGCTGCCATGAGGATCCCCAGGTGCCTTCCTTCCTTCCTTCCCAGGGATAGAAGGATGCTCCAAGTTACCCCCAGCACCACCAGCCCCGCAGCCACCTTTGCTGAAGCCACCCACCCCAGGGTGCCATCTCCATCCTTTGCACCCCAGGACACACAGCCCTGCCCTGACCAGGAGGTTGCTCCTCCTGCAGCAGCACCATCCCCGCTCCACACCAGGGTTTCTTGCCTGGCCTCCCCAATGGGACAGCCTCGAGCCCCAAACCATAGTGATGGCTCAGGGGGTGCCTTACCTGCACCACAGCGTAGGGAGACAGTGAGGACCATTGCAAGCAGCAGGACCGTCTTTGCACCAAGCATGGTGGCTGTGTGAGGGCTCTTCCTTGCCGGGTGCTGCTCTGTCTCTTCAGAGGAGCTTGACTGTGAGCTCAGGCAAGGAGGCGCTCAATTTATCCTCTCCACGCCCTCCCCACATTAGTTAGCCCTTTTCCAAAGAATTTCGGACAAATTCAAGTGAAAGTCCTGTATGTTTTCTTTAGCCAAGGGGATTTCCTCATCATGTGGTGTTTTCAGGGTTACCGACTCAGGCAATACCTAGAAAGACTGAACACACTTTCAGCCACTTCTGCATTCGTCGAGATGGGGCTGTGGGAAAGCCGCAGTGTCCACAAGGGAAGTGAAATCCTCCCCCCACAGAAGCGTGAACCTGAGGGCTCCGAAACCCATGGAGCAAGGAGTGGTGGCAATAGGAAAGGCAAAGCCCATTTGCTGTGCAAAGTCCTTTTTCAGCCCTAGAGCCAACATAAACGTGCTGGAGTGGCTTCTGAACTCCTCAGGAGCATTCAGCAGAAAAGCAGTGACCGCCACCAACCCTCAAAAGCTGCAACATGTCAAGTACTGTCAGAAACTGCATCACAGTCTGGGCTGTTCCTATGGAAAGGAGCACAGATTTTTCCACCAAAAATTCCTGTTTATAGCTGGGACGTATGGGGATAAAGGAGAAGGGAGTGCAGCCAAGACCTCCCTGGTAGCTGAGGCTGAATCAGGCTGAGAGAAGTGGAAGGAGAAGTTGGCCTTCAAAGTTCTTGGGTATTTTTCCAACATCTCCCTCCCTTGGAGGGGCCTTGGAGTCCCCCAGATCTGCAAGCACCTGCAGATGGGCTCAGCCTCTTGGTGTTAACCTAGGTACAGCTTCTCCCTGCTGTGCTCTACTCCTTCCTCACCTGGCCACCAAAGCCTTCTGCAGGGCTTCACCAGTCAAACGCAGCCCTGAAGCTTTTCCTGTCCCCATTCCCTCTTTTTTTTTCCAGGCTTAGGTGGATGCATGGAGCAGCAGGGTCCTGTGCAGATCCCTGGGGAACCATGGTCCCCCCTGATCCACTGTGAGCTACCCAAGGGGCCACCTCAAGCCCTTCTTCACATTGGCACCCCCAGCCACCCTCTGCCCCCTTTTATACCTGGGGCTGTGTCATCCCTGGGTGGCTTTTTAAAAATTTTGGGGAAAATCACCAAATGCTGAGAACAGCTCTGGTCATGCCCAGGTCTCCTCAGCCCCAGCTTCAGCCTCCTGCTGTTGAAGGCTCAAGAAGGAGCCCATGCAGAGTATGCCGAGGCTCTTCCCAACCTAGTAGAAACAGTTAAAATCCATACTCAGACCACTGTAGCTGCTGTGCTTTGGCTCAGCCCCTGTGCAGAGATGGAGTCCCTGTGTCTCAAAGGCATGACTTGGCCCAAGAGGAGCTGGCATGAGGCCACCCATGCTGTGTAGCAGCTTTATTTAAAAATAAAGTGTTTCTAAACAGGTCCTACAGTCTCTGCTGCCATTCCTTTCTGTGTGTTCAACCCAGAGACTCAGTGTCTCCCTGGGCCATAACAAATTCCTTGTGCCCCTCTGCTGATCCCCAAAACATCTTTCCTTTCCCCCACAGCTTTGAGGGTGCTCTCTGCCCTTCTCAGCCATCACTGCTGATCCACAGGCTCCCTTCTCACAGACTCTGCAGGACCCTCTCCCCAAATCTGGACCACAGCTGCTGGGACCACAGCAGCCTCCCAACCCATGGATACCATCCCAGCAAACAGCCTTTTGGAGACCATGACACTCCATGAACTGCAGTCAAACCAGTAGCACCAAGATGGGGACATGGGCCACATTGCTGGTCCTGACGCATTTTTGTCTCGCCTGTGGTGTGCACAGGAGCAGGGCTACCAAACACAGGTGAAACGATGCTGTCATACCCACATCCTCAACCTGGGGGGACACAGACTCCCCTGCAGCCACAGACCAAGGGCACAGCCTGCCCTAATCACACCTAGGGCAAAACCACCATCCAAGGGCTGGACCCTGATCAACACAGAAGGATTTGAAGGATGGATAGGCATGGATGCAAGCCCATGGCACATCTCCTCATGACCTCGGGCTTCACACAACCCCTCCTCAGCTGTGGGGGATGCTTTGGGTGGGTGGCCAGGGCAGCACATGGTGTTGGTGGCTGCCCAAGCACAGGGACTCTCAGCAGCTGGGGTCAGGGAAGAGAGAAGAAATAGATCTGGATGGTGTGGACCTTCAGAAGTAAAAATGCAAGTGGAGGGCCCATCTCCACAGAGTTGTGTTTGCTTGTCTGGCAGACGATCTGGCCTGGGATGCTCTGCTTCCCCTTTCTCAAGTTTTCAAGCCATCGCTATTGCAGTCAGACAGTTCATGACTCCCCAGAGACTTTGACGTTTATTCTTTTATTTTTTGGGAAGGGAAAGAAAAAGCTTATGTGCAGTCTTGAACTGATGAGTGCTGGAAATCCCCACTGCTGGCCTAAGCAACCTTTCCATTTGCATGGGCTCTGGAGAATTTGCTTGTTTACATTAAAAAAAAAAAATCAACAGCATCCTTTTGATTCTGCAAGAGGAGGAGGAGGAGGGGGCACCTCAGGTGCAGCCTTTGCCAGAAACTAGACCAGCGTGGGAAGCAAGGAGTTGGGCAGAACAAGCCCCACACGTGGAAATGGGGTCTCAGCGGATAACGGAGCACACCCAGCTCTGCTGGGAAGCAGCCACATGGTCACTGGGCTGCTCAGCAAAGCACAGCTGGGCTGGCAAGGCAGGAGGCGGGTGGCTGAGCATCCCTGAGGGCCTGAGACTGCCTCCAAGGGGACAGTGGGAGGGTTAGGAATAAACTTTTCCCAACTATCTTCTGTTCTACCCCGTCACTTTGAGCATTCTCCATTCACAGTATGAACCGTTCTAGTTTTTCCTCTAGTGAAAGCTCTGCTTTCTGACTGTAAAGCCCCTCCACATTCCCTTGGGCTGCTCACTCCAGGCTCTCCCCAGCTCTGTTTTGAAGCTCTGGTTGGCTCAGGATACAATCACATGCCAAAGGCGATGCTCTCCTTCCTTCCCGAAGCCAGCACTCACCCTGAGACTCCAGGTATGATCGTGCCAGCACCTACAGCCTGAAAAGACGTTAAAAAGAGGAAAACAAGAGTCTTTTCCAAAGCTTGCTTCCTACAGCAGGACACTGGGGACCACCAAGTGCTGGCAGCTGGAGATCCAAGCCGCATCCTGTGCGGTAAGCCCTGTCCCGGCGTCATGAGACATGGAGGCTGCAGGAAGGATGTGTCCAGGAGGATTCCCCTGGGATTTGTCTGCACTGAGTCACCAGGCAAGGTCACTCACCTGCTCTGGGAGATGGAGCAGAAACTCACCATGGCCTAGCAGGGAACCCTCACCACGATGGCCAAGAGGAGAAGCAGGGATGGATGTGCCTGGACCAGACACTGGGAGCAGTCACTTTGCTGAGGAAGAGGAGAAAAAAGATATAATGCCAGTTTTCTCAAATATACTGAAAAGGATAAATTTTTCCATTTTTTTCCAGTGAGGTTGATCAACTGCTTCCAGGCTAAGTGAAGGATGGATCTGGGGTGTCAGGAGGAGCTGCTGCTCCCAAGGGGGGCTGTGCTGGAGAGGCTTCTGTGCAGGTAGCAATCAGGGCCAGTGATGCGTGGTAAGGACTTCAGCCTCCTTTTTTCAACCTTGACTTTTTTTGAGCTCCTAAAGACAGCAGTGGAGAGCTGCTTCAGGTCAGCTTTCAAAACAAAGCTGTGCTAACAGAGAAAGAATAAGACACGGAAGCAATTTCAGCCTAATTTTTAGTGATTTAATTCTGAACAGTATCAGTCCTGACCATTCTGAGGCAGCAGTAGAACAAGTTACAAATTTACTTGTTCCTTAGTTTTTGGTTAGGATAAAACCCAGCAATCACAAAATAAATTCAGTTGAAAGAATGCCATAAGAAAGATACATTAAGGTCTCTAGACAGTGTAATAAAGAAGCATTTGTTCCAACTATTTGGTAGCATTTGCCAACTGAGTTGGCAAGCTGACACCACATTCCTCCTTGGAGGGCTCCTCTCACTTCTATCATTATTTTTTTCTTTAATTGTTTGCTTTGTGGCATTGTAGCTCACCCAGCAGCTTTCAAGGGTGAATCCTTCACCTGAGATGGTCACTGAAGAAGTGTGACCCTGGAGAGTCCCAGCAACCTCCGTGTCTACCCAAGGGGAACCTCAGCTACAAGAGCAGCCCTTGCAGTGACGTGAACTCAGGCCTCAGGAAGAACCACAGTCACACAGCAGAGCTGCAGCTGCACAACCAGAGAGCCAAAACATCTAAGGGGACATCTTGCATTCTGCTAAACCAGCGTTCAGGAAGTGGTGGTACATTTGGTTGACCAGAGGCCACCCTAAACACGAGTGCTTACGCAACATTTCGTAGAAAAACCACGCTGAGCGGGGACAGACATTTCGTAAGTCACAATCCAAGCCTCAAACCAGAGAGGGTGGACACCGCAGGGTCTCTGCTTCACAGGAATAACCGTGTCCCTCACACATCAGTCTGGAGAGAAGCCAGGGCTCGGAGAAGACAATGGCAGAGGTGTCTCACTGCCAGGCCCAGACTGCAGGGAGAGGGGATGAGCCAAGGGTGGACCCAGCACAAGCAGTGCCCTCACCAGTGAGGTGAGAGCCCGCGGGGTCTGAGGATGAGGCAGAGCCAGGTGCTGGTAACAGGGTCCATCAGCAGCTCCAGTCACACCAAAGCAAGGAACCCAATCCAAGACCAAAGCCAGGAGAGACTAAAGGCTCAAGCCTGAGCTTATACAGGGCTCCTGGGCCTTGGGCAGAGGGTGGGGGAGTGTGTGGAAATGTGTCCAGACACAGGTGAAGCTGGTCAAGGCAATTAAGGACAATTAGTGCCCTCAAGGCCCACCACTGTGCCATCTGAGGGATCTTGTGGGGTTGTGAATATATGGAGGTGAGCCTTTGTGGAGTCCCAGTGACTCCTGGTTCTCATAAGGCCAATCAAAAGAGCTGACTAATGAAGTGGTGGAGAGGGTTTGCGCTGATGTGGAGTGGGAAAACAAAGATGTGAGTCAGCAAGGAGCACACTGTGACCAGTGGCCGCTGTCTCCTGTGGTTTGAGGTGAAACCTCAAGGCAGCAGCATGTGTCTTGCATGCTGGGTGCAGAAGGCGAGCCTTGTCCCCCCTGAGCACGACAGACTTGGCACTAGTTATCTCCTGGGCCAAATTCTACACCAGAGGCAGCCCATGGGCCTCCAGGAGGAGAGCAGGAGGTGCATGGTTGGACACCCTGGACTGTCAGACAGAGAAGCCAGGCAGCAGCAGCAAAGCCAGCAAGCAGGTGCCACCAGCTGGCAGAGGGATCAGGTAACCAAAATATCCACCTGTGCCCCAGAGATGCAGCACCCGGACGGCCCCATGCCGGCGCCTGCGCTTGCTCCATGTGTCGGAAATGATTCATCGCTGCTGGGGCTGGCTTGTTTACACAGCCTGCCCCGGCCTCACCCCCTCTCCCTGTGCAGAGAAAAGAAAAGAAAAGAAAAGGAAAAAAAAGTACTTTTCTTTCCACAAAGCTTCTTATCCCCAAAACTACCTTTCCGGCCTGGTGATTCATCTGGTGGAAGTTTTCTCAGATCTCACCCTCTTCCCAACATGCCAGCGTGGGACATGCGGCATCCGTCCGACACGGGGCTGGGGCATGGCCGGGACGAGGGCTGGGGGATGTGGGGGACATGCTCGGCCTTGACACCCTTGCTCCTTCCAGCCTCCCACTCTGGGTGAGCCCCTGGCACTGACTCCCGTACTGTGCTACCTCCCCAGCACTGGAGGAGCTCACAAGAGTGGCCCAAAGCCTGGCTGGAGTGGGAGAGGTCCTGGCTCAGCCCTTGGCTTCTTGCTCCCTTACAGAACCAACTTGGAGCATTACTTTTGTTTTCTGTGGGTTACTATTTGGTTGTGGTATTTGGTTTTTGCTCAGACTGGTTTTTCAGTATTGCCTTAGGAGGACAGGAAATGCCTGTGGGAAAATATATTCCCTGCAAATTTTTGGCAAAACCAAAGCCCATTGACAGTGAAGAGGTGGAGCAACAGCTTGGACGCATTGGTTGCGTCAGCTTTGCCATGTCAGCAATGCTGAGATTCTCCCTCCATTTGATTAATCCCACACATTCATCTCCACATCTCTGCAGGCACCAGGCTTGGTCATCCCACCCTGGGTTGAATTCCCTGAGGCCAAAACTTTTTAACACAAAGACTTTATTACTTTTACTTCTAAAAAAATATACATACAGCACATGTATCTTGCGCACACACTCATATATCCTAAACACACAAACAAATCAGAGCTTGTAAGAGTCGTATGACATTTTAAGCCCCAGCAAACCAGTGACACCTCCAGGCTCTGTCCTTCTGCACCAGCATTCACCTCCTGCCCTCCCACACTGCCCATCGCACAGCATAAAGCTAGCAGGAGCAGCGATGCCCCCCTGCCCTGGGTTTGATCTGTCCCCCATGAGTGATGCCAGCTCCCTGCCTGCCAACAGCCCTGGGAATGGGACTGGGGAGCACGGTGAGCACAGGAATGGGCCCAGGCTGGAGGAGCAGCTCATCCTGACGAGTGCCAGTGTGACCATGGCAGCTGGATGACCGTGGCGAGGTGGCCATGGAGCAAAAACCAGTATCCTCACAAACACTGTGATGGACCTCGAAGTGGTCAGATCTACTTGGTGCACATCTATCTCCCCAGCATTGCTCCAAGCTGAGGGCTTCACCCATAGCCAGACAAGACAAGTGCCCACTCCATTTGCTGTAGTATCTGGGGAGATACCCAGCTCCCATGGACATGCACAATCCATCCAAGAAAACAGACAAGGCACAGTGTTTTCCAGTGTTCCCAGAAAGGTCTCGACCACACAATGCTCCAGTAGCAAGGACAGGACATGACATACAAATTCAAATGGCTACAAAACTTCACTACAAAAATAACATTTCTAGTGTTTCATATAAAAATAATGCCATAGTACACTGCCAAAGTGCGAGGCTGTGAACCCCTCTGACAGCCCCTCATTTACCCTCCAGGTAAATCAACCCCAGCCAGTGTCACACAGCTGGGCTGCTCCTGAGGTTTCACCCCAAATTCCTAATTACAATCCATTTGATCGCATTCTGTACCTCTTGTACCTGCAAAGTCTGAGATGAATCCCTGGCTCCCTTCTCTCAAAGTCAACAAAATGCAGAAATAAGTGAGCTAATGATGGCAGAAAACAATCATTGCAGTCCATCTTTTCCTCCTCCAAGGCTGGATGGATGCCTTGAAGGTGTGATGATGGATCTAGGAGGCCACCTTCCTCTAGCACTGCTTTACAGCTGGCCCATCATTTTTTATCACCTTGTTTATTACCTGGTTTTGCTTTCTTTTTTTCTACATGCATATTTGTACATTGGGATCTGATCCACTGAGGTTGGTCAGAGGAGGATCTGACCCCTGATTCGTATCTCTACATACAAAGCATCACCTTGTGAAGACCTTTGCATGCTCCAGCAAAATTCATCCTAGAGTCAATGTTTAATAAGGGCTTTCAGGAACTGACCACAGATAAAAGATAAAGCTTACATACAGCAACATCTAGATGTGTGAAAATCAAAACCAATTTGGGTTAAAAGAAAGCCTGATACTTTTATGGTGCTTTAATAGCCTGGCGATCAGTGCTGTACAAAAAAAAAGTAAAACTAAAATGTGGCTCTAGTGTAGGGCCATGAACAGGCATTTTGGGCTTTTTTTTTGGTGGAGCAGCAAATGTGCTTATTTCTAGAGAGAATATGGGACCAGGAGAATGGTATATCTGCTGTGGTGGAGTAATTCCCGTATGACTCAATCCAGAATTGCATTTAGCTGATCCAAGGGAGTATTTCCTGGATTTTGTGCTTGCAGAGAAGAGCAAAAACCCTCTGATGTTCTCGCAGGAATAGCAAAATTATTGGGTGACTTCTTGTTTTCAGCTGCTGGCAGAGGCTCATCCCCATGGCCCTGCCCTGCTGTTGGACACAGCCCACGTTAGCAGACAGAAGGGGTTTACTGCAGTCAATTTGCCAAAAAACAGGGCTCAGACTAAATCTGCAAGAAGAAATGCCCGTTGCTGTTGGAGAGAAAGGTGAACTGATTTCCTCTGAACATTAAATCTGAAGCATTGACCTTCAGTCCCCTCATCAGGTGCAGTTTTTGTCACCACTGTCTGAAAAGTTGGACCACCCCTCGTGTCTCCAGCAAGCGTAAAGTGGTATTTGATCAGCCTAAGGAGAGCCAGCACCTGGCTGACCACCAGCATCGCTCTTGTTCTGATGGAGCAGCGACCTGAAGCACCAGGAAAGAAGCAGCAGAGAGTTTGTTAAGTGCAAATTGTGTGGTTCTGGTGTTAAGGTTGCTCAAGCAGCGTGGGTGAGTGAGCGGCTTCTCAGCTAGGCCTTGATGAGACATAGAAAAATTCCCAGCAGCAATTTGGAAATTCACGTCTGCCCAGCACCTGGCAAAGAGCCACCGAGCAGCTCTGGAACAGCGACAGCCTTTGTACATAACGGTGCCAGAAGAAAAAAAGCGTCTCATTTATTTCCAAAATACTGTCATTGGTCAATGACAGATTTTATATATTTTTGGCCATTCTGCTCTGCAAAAAAATCAGCTTTCTCTGGTATTTGTGCTTCCTGCCTTGCTTCCTACTGGGCACCAGTTCAGCATAAACTTAGCTTTCCTGCAGCAACACACATGCAGTTTAGGTCAAAAATGTCCACCTTATAAAGCACTCAGATTACTTCCATTGGATAAACATTGCTTTCACGTCCCCCCTTGTGGTAGAGCAAGCCCTGTACCATTTCTCTTGACATCTCTTCTGCTTTAAGCTTTGATTTAAATTTTAGGTACAGCCACACAGCAACACTGCAACCCACCAGACCACCTACCACAGAAACTGGAATGACAAAGTGCATTTGGGATCTCAACAAGCTGGGAAGAGGCAGACTGTTTGGTCCTTCTGTGGTCATCTGCCCTCTGGCTTGGCCTGAGAAAGCTTGATTAGTAAAAAATAATGTGTCTGATGGCTGTTGTTTTCCTACAGACAATGAATAATCAAATGTTATAGTACCAAAGGCATCTGCAGAGGAACTGACAACCTTGATGGTGTGGACAGAAGGACCTTTGGCAGCTGTGGAGTTTAGAGTAGAAACTGAAGTAGTCTCTGGTGGAACTGGTGTGGCTGGGTCTGTGGCAATCTCCATGCTGCCCAGGATGGAGGGGAGATCTGCACTAAAACTGCTAGAAGCAGTGTCTGGTGCGTTGTCTCTCACACTTGCAGGGTCCAGGGATTCCGCTGTAGAAAGCACAGGATGGTCTGATCCTTTTGGAATAGCCATGGGGTCAGAATTTGAGCTAGGAGAAGTTTTGTGTTGAACATCAGCCGCAGCATTTGCAGTATGTCCTACAGGTTCTTCTGTAGATCCTACAGTGTTGTCAAAGCCATGCGCAAGAGCTGTGAGATGTGGGGTGGGCTGGCTGGAGACCATGCCTGCTGCAAAAGTTTTTGAAGGTGCAGGAGTTTTTAAGGAGTCTCTGTTTGCTTCTGGAGTGACTTCAGAGCGGGAAGCAGCTTGCCGTATCCCAGGGGATGATCCCTCAGGGAGCTGGGTCGTGTTCTGCATGGCTGGTGGGGGCGCGCTGGACGTCTCCGTTCTGGCAGCAGGAAAATGCGTCCTGTCCCAAACCATTGTGCCAGTCTCTTGAAAGAAACTATTTGGAGCAGTGGCTTGAGATGGAGCTGTTACTGTATGACCAACATGTTTCTGAAAATTACCAGGCTCTTCTAGTGCTGCTGCCGAGGTGGCACCACAGGGAAGTTGGGAAGCTGTAGCCTTCTTCTGGTCCAGTTTCTTCATGATCTTCTTCACCCAGCCTGCATCCGGATCTGCACAGATCTCCATGGACTTCAGAGTAGTGAGTCTGAAAATAAAAAAGGATCACTAACTGGATAAAGAAACCACCGGTTTAGATGATTAGTGTGATAGGGAAGGCATGCAGGCAGCTACTCAAGCCCATCATAAACACTACTGGGCTGGATGGATTATTCATTTCAGGAAGAGCAGGTGCCTCTGAGATCTGACTGAATGAGAAGCAGCTGAACATGACTCATGGGTGAAGGGTTTTCCTCTAGGAAGTTTTTCTCATTTAAAAGCATTGTCCTGATGTTTGGATGCAGTGTTTGCCTCCAGCACTCAGAGCAAGAAGCTCCACAGGCACCAGCTGCCCAGAGACAAGCACATGTGAAGACAAATCCCCTCTGCTTTACTGAGTGAGATGGGACTCTGAGGTCAGCCCAGCAGGTTCACCATGAACCAACCCCCTAGGCTGCAATAAACAGGCCTCCATGGTGCCTCACCTTCAGGGTAATTTGAAAACTACAATTATCCTGGGGGAAATAATGTAGCTTTCCTCATCTCCAGACAAGCTCACAAGTCTGAATCTGTCTCCAGAGAAAACCCCTGCTTTCACAGAAACACAGGAGCTCTCGCTTGTGTGCTTCCACTGCCCTGTGCTGCCAACAAGCATGTCCGTCAGTCCATCTCCCCATCCACTTATCCCTGTCTCGCTTTGTGTGTGACCACATGTGGCAGCTGTCTTTAAACAAGGAAGAAAATCCACCTACACTTCAAATAAATACCAGAATTCACTCTGTTTCCAGATTGCTCCTTGCTCCAAAGCAAGGGCCTTTGCTGACAGGGTGATGCTGACTCAGTGCTGGGGGTGCAGGGAAGGGATTGGGCAGGGGGCAGTACTTACATGATGGCTCTTTTGGGGCAGAGGGGTTCGGTCCAGCGGTAGCTCCTTATCCGCTTCTCTGCTATCTGAGACGTGAAACGGCTGCACTCTGTTGAACACTTCAGGGGTGCTTTGGGTTGCCCTGAAATAAAGTTTTCAACATATCAAACATTGGCTTTTTATCGGGTACTGTAATATACATGGAGACCGAGTCCAAAGCTTGCCATGAAAGTTTCTGATCCCTGCTAAAATGAGATGAAGATAAATCCTGTCAGGGCCACAACTGTTTGTATCCCCCAAACAGGTGATAAGATACCTAGAAAACTGCAAAAACCACTGTGAAACTTGCAGGGCTCTTGGCACATGGTACAACCTGCCTTACAGGACGTGCAAGCACTGGCTGGAGGTCCTCTGTGCAAGCACCTGGATCTGCAGGTCCTCTCTCCTTTGGGTCACAGGAGGACCAGCCCGGTGCTCAGAAGACACATCTCTTCATCCTCCAAAGACCTGCTGTCACCATCACCAATGGGCTCTTGGTGCAGATCAGAGAGTGGATGCTGGTCCTCTCCCTATCTGGATCAGTCACATCTCCTCCTCCTGCAGAAGCTCCCCTCCAGGCGAGCGTCCTGCCTTTGTCTGCTGGTACCTGGTCTCTGAACACCACTGGGACTCAGAGATGAGGTGCAGAGAAAAAACCTTTTGGTGAATGACATGTTGCTCTCATAGATGTCCCAGCAGCCCAGCTTCACAGCACAGTTTCTCACCAAACATCTCTTTTCCATCTCCACCAAAAATATGGTTTTCATTTTGCAAAACGTAAAAATAAAACTTCACTTGACTCCTTCAAGGGGCAAAGCCAGTCACACCACTGGGAACCCTTAAATTCCTGCACATACCCCCAGCCTCAAAACGACATTTGCCAAGAGAGGGAAGGTTGCACAATACAGCCTGGCAGTTTGTTTCTGACGCCCCAGGGGGCAAGACTTAGAAAAACAAGACTTATCTGAGGCCCCCTGTGAAGGAAGGAGCTGGAGCCTGGTTTAGATCAGGCAGCCTCTACAAAATGTTGTCTCAGATTCCCAAATGAATTAGGTGAATTTGTTGCAGCCCAGTTGGGAATGATCCAACCACTGGGCGCAAGAATGAGCATCGCTACGGGAGCACACTCAGCTCTTTTGATCCATTTACCAGGGAAACCAAAGGAATCTCAAGCAAACACTCCTGTGGCCCCTCACATTTCCATCTCCAGGTCTCAGTAATGTTAAAGCAAAACTCTTTGTTCACACCATAACATCTTCTGTGGCACTTTAGGGTCAACAATACGCACTCGGGGCGACTGACTTCCCAATTAACTCTCATTAACCACAGGACATACTGCTGCTCCTCCACTTTCGGGAGCACTCTTCAACAAAACAGATCTGTCCCTGTGGGTAGCTGGGGAGGTGCATGGCTGGGGCTGCTCCCAAAGGCTCTCTGATAACTGCTAACTGAATTACCAGTCATCAGCATCACAAATCAATAGTTTGCAATTAGCTGAACTCCTGGCGCGTTCTTCCCAGAGTGAAGGAGCTTGGAAAGCACCTTCAAGGAAGGAGCAGTGTCACAGGGAGCACGGAGCCAGCCCTGGTTGTCTCCCTCCTCCGGGGACATGCAGCTCTGCTTCTCCAAGCAGCATCCCACTCTTTGCCAAAGGGACACCCGGGATCGGGGTGTTCATCCACCTGGGACCACCATTCCACTGAGGCACTGCTCCTGGGAGCCATGGGTACCTGCTTTTCAGTACAGCTCCTTGAGAGACCCTGGCCAGGGAGCACCACCAGCCTCTTACTGCAGAGCCAGCCTAATTTCATTACTTTAGAGGAGATGCTCGGCCACAGGTGAGCAGAGCCAGGCAGTGGGTTTCCAGGGCAGGGGAAACTGCCCGGTGTCCCTGTTATCTCAGGCCAGAGAGAACCTGCCCGGAGGTGTGAGGAGAGGGAGCAGCTCCATTCCCAGCTGCCCTTGCTGTCCTAGCTCCTCCCGTCTGATGGCAGCAGGCACGGATCTGAAGGGCTCTTTGCCCCTCTCCCTTCCCACGGTGGGAACGGATCATCCCTTTGTCCTGGGCAAAGTCCAGCTTTGCCTGCCCAGCTGAGACGCTGGCTGCCAGCCTGGCAACATGCCCTTGGGCAGCAGTCGCCGATCGGTGCCACAGGCGACTTAAACCAAGACTGAAACAGAGTGCACCCCTCCCTAGGTGCACCCACCTCCTCCCGGGTCCACTGGCCCCGCTCAGCACCGCCCGGGAGTACGGAAATGTCCTCATCCAGAAAACAGGAAAGTGTTTCCTACCTGTACACACACACACACACTGCACAGGGGACAACATCCCCCACCTCACAGTGACAGGAGCACCGGCACCCTCAAGACAGGGAGCCTGCGGACACATATACATCCTCAAATAGGCTGCGGTCTGCCCCCATGGCGTGTCCCCAGGGGACGTGAAAAAAGGGGAAAAGTAGTGCATCACCCTGCAAGTGTCTCCGACGCTCTCCCCCGCTGCTCTCAGGGCTGACAAAGCCGTCACGGGGCTGCTCGGACATCCCTGCTGCCAGGATTGGCACCACAGGCTCCCCGTGTCCCTTCCCAAACCCAGCCTGATCCTGCTGCCAGATCTCCCACAGCCCACAAAGGTCCCTTGGTGCCCATAGTCCGGTCCAGCATCACCTTCTCCCCGCCCCCCCGCGCCCCAATTCACAAGCCCCTGGGGTGAAGCCGGGGACCCCAGGGAGTGGGGAGCGGAGCTGGGGCTCACCTCCAGCCAGGGTCACCAGGCAGAAGACCCTCAGCACAAGCAGGACCTGGAGAGTAAGAGCCTTCATGTTGCTGTGGCTGGCAGGAGGGAGGGCAGGATTACGGGCAGTATTCCCCGCTCCTGGCTGCTTATTGCATCCTCTGGAGCAGCGCAGCTGCTGCAGCTCATTCCAGGATTATGAAGCCCCGAGATGGGGTTTCAAGCTGTTATTCGGCTCCCCCCGCACGCGTCTCGGGGTGACGACAGGAGGCGGAGGAAAGAGCGGGACAGGGGAGGGAATACTGGACTGCTCCAGGAATTCCCCGGCTGCCCTGACATCAGCTTTTCTCAGCGCACGCAGGGCAGCTCCAGCCTCCTTGGCACATGATTCAGGCAGGGACTTCCAGGTGTTGGCTGCTCCGTCCTGCTCTGCCACCGGTGCATCTCTCGCTAAGGCACCACCATCCTTAAGCTTGCAAAGCTCTCCCCACCTCCACTCCCCAGATCCCCAATGCACATTGAGCATTTTGTTCCCCCCCCACTCCGAGTGCAAAAGCAGCTATCCCTTTCTTTTTTGGCAGCCATTTTACAACGGCAGCACTGGTCATTAGGCCAAAAGAGGAGGAATTTGCTAATCAGGATCACGAGTTCATCAGCCAGACTGGTGAGCTTGGGCCAGGCTGCATCTCAGGAGCATCACCAGAGCAAGTGGCGAACAAGGACCCCTCCTACCCGGGGCACACTGTCTGCGGTGGGTGCTTGTTACCACAGCCCTGGCTTTTGCTACCCAGCAGGGTCTCACCCATCAGGGTCTTGCCCATGCTGAGAACAGGGTTACAAGTCCCCCAGGTCCACAAGGATCCAGGCTGGCTGAGGGGCTTCCCGGCACCAGCCTGGAGCCAGGGCTGAAGCGGACATACCAACACGGCAGTCACATCCTGCACCTTTACTTTCTCTTTCATCTCAGATCCCAGCAGAATAGAACCATTTTCCCCTGTCAACTCCCTCGGCTGAAAGAAGATGATAAGATCAAGATTGAGGCAGTGTGGCGGCCCCCGAAAACTTTTTTTGTCCGCACAGTTTTCTTAGGGCTGGTGGAAACCTGGCTTCTCTGTGCTGTGGGAAATTCCAGCAGCTCCAGTTAGGATTTTATTCCCAAAGAGTGGAAACCCCCAGCTTTCCATATGATGCTTCTTTAAAACATTCAGTGAAACTCCCAGCCTGTAACTTCAGCCTTTGCTTACAGTAAAACCCCTTTTAAGGAAATAAAATAAAATAAAAATTAAGACCTAAATAGTCTCTTTGATCCAGCCAGAACAATGTCTGCTCGGATGTTTTCTTGCCCCTTTCTCAAACGGTGTTTTCTCAGGCTGGGGCAGAGCTTTACAGGAAATTTTTATTCCAGGAGCTGGCATTGCCTGAGGCTATCGGGCACCTCTGCTGCTGGAACATGGCTCATGCCTCCCTCAAAAAAACAGGTCTTGCTTCTCTTGTAAAGGGGCTGCTGTCAGCGATGGACAGAACTGAGGAAGGGCTCCAGCACCCACATAAAGCAGGAAGGTGAGTGCTTTGTTTGCTAAAGGCGTGACTTGCCACAGGATTTGTTGTTTTAAGGCACAAACAGCTCTTTGGCAGTGTAACGGGGCTGCTTTTCCTACACAGGCTGGGCTGGTGGTGGACTAGATAGAAACTGTGCGGGCAATTGCTGTTGTCTCCATTTGCTTTAGTTTTGCTTTAGTTTCTAGGAGTAGCAAGTAGTTATTCAGCTTGGGTCTGTGGATTAAACTGTAGTGTGGATGAGGGCAGGCCCAGGAGGACACCAGCACCGTTGGGGCTGGGACTGTAACCTCAACACCTAACACAGCTCCAGGTCTCATCCTCAGCACTCCCCAGAGGACTTCATGGTCCATGCCAGACAGCTTGGTGTCATGCTTGGAGTCTGTCTGTCTGGCTCCAGTTCCTGCTTTGCTCTAAGGACAGTTTCACACCAGGATGGATGTCCTGATATTTAAATGCTGGCTTTGCTGCAGAGAAATGGAGAACAAGGTCTGGATGTTGGTGACAACACAAGGCTTGCTCAGAAGCCTGGTCCGATGCCATGCCCTTAACCTTTGGTTGCTCACTGGCAACCATTAGCCAGGGGCTCGTCTTACTGCTCCAAACCACAGATACCACAGGCCAAAGGGTAGATCCCATCTTCTCCATGAGATACATGAAAGCAGCTCCAGCATTTGCCACCCATTTGACAGGGCTGTTCACAAGCAGGTGCTGCAGCTGTGCATGGGGGTCAAGGTCCTCGCAGGTAGAACAAATATATGACTAATGCTGGGGGAATTGCTCTTGAAGGTGAAAAACAACTTGACCCTACTAAGGCAATATGCAAAGAGAACAAGGGCTGTGTCCTAAACAAACAGGAAATGGCCCCAGAAAATGGCCTGTCTCCTACAAGGTGTTTCCACCCTGGAAATTTATGCTCCTTAGCAGTTCTTGGTTCCTCGGGCAAGAAGGACTATGTGCTGTTTGTTACAGTAGGTTTGTCTTCCTGGAAATCAGGTGGTGACTAGAGAGAAGGGAAAAGTCAGTGGGACCTACAAGGCTGTATGTGACCTGGAAGAATGAGATGTCAGAGCTGATCAGATGAGAATGCTGATGATTTCCACCCCGTGGTCTGTTCAGGAGCTCCAAGCTGGTCTTCCTGGAGCAGGGAAGCCCATCACCCCTGATAGCAGCTACTAACAGCATCCTTTGCTGTCCATGATGTTGGCCATGATGTTGTCCATGATCTCCATCTCAGAGGCTTGCTGGAAAGAGGCAGCAGGAACACTTAGCTTTTGGGAAGATCCAGCCAGTCTTGATGCTGTAAAGGAAACGGGCTGACCCAGGACTCCAAATCCAGACATATGATGAGATTCTCTTTCCCCTGCTAATGCTCCCAGCTCATCCTTGCACTGCACCCACCTCTCCCCAGTTGGGTTGGCTGCTCGGCCACCACTCTGACACGATCCCCCTTTGCCCCAGCCCAGGAGGGTTAGACCCAAGGCAGCTCAAGCACCACCACTGCAGCAGAGCTTCCACGCTTACCAGTACTGAGCTCCTCCAGTTTCTCTTGAGGAGGGCACACGCGGCAAGGTCTGAGAGCCAGGAGGTGGGAGATTGCAGATCAGGCCAGGACACACAGCTGGTCCCCAATGTGTGGGACCAGATTCCCAAAATTCAATCTGGAGAAACCTCAATGGCTTTTCCAATGACATGGCACTGGGTGGTATGGTCCAGAGCAGTCCCGAACCGATCCAACATCCTCTTTTCTCCTAGTCAAGGCAACCAGTGCCAGGCTCAGGAGATGGTCCCTTAGAGCCAAAAGTGGCCTCTCGTTTTGGAGATGCCCTCAGCCTCTGCTTAATGTAGAGCTCTTGACCCGTCAGTGGAAAAAAGGAGAGAATTAAATGACAGGGGATCCAGAAAATCTGTTTGGCACTGCACAGCTTCAAATTTTCTCACATTAAAGAAAAAGACAGGAAATGAGGAACAGATGCCTGGGGCTGTCTGCAGCCAGCATCTCCACAGGGGATGAAACAACTCCTATTTGGGAAGTATCGACCAGTGCAGGGCTTGTGTTTTTAAGAAGGAGCTTTACATAGAAAAACATTTTCAAAAATAGTAGAGGACATCACCCAGGCTTTCACTTCTCTGAACACAATGGCTTCCTCCTTCCTTGTGAATCAGAAAAAATTTTGGCTCCTGCACACAATGTGAAGTGCTGATGCTCTGCACTTTTCCACAGCTACCAGTCAGCATCCCGAGCCAGCCAGTCTGCAGGACATGGCTTTTCCCCAGCAGCATCAGCTCTGAGCTGGTGGCTAATCCCGGTGGGACATGACATGGAAAGATGCGTACCTGTGGTGGGATTGGTGTGTCTCCTCGGCAGCTGGAGCAGCCAGAACTGAAGACAACTCATTCTGTGGCTGTCCCACAGAGGCTGCCAAGGACTGCAACGGCTGCTGCAATAAGCAAACCTTAAGTGGGCTGAAAGTATTGCGTGAAAAGAAACAAACACAGAGCTGGTTAGTTGGCGACACGGTTAAGCACTTCCCAAACAGAGAAGAATCACTTGTCCCCCACAGAGCAATGCATCCACTGGGAGAAAGCTCTTCCCTGGGACAGGGGACGGGGACGGCTCCGCTGGGGAGAGGTGCCTGGATGGCACAGATGAATCTGGGGCAGCTTTGCAGATAAGGGGAAGGAGTGTGTTTGGACTCAGCCAGAACGGGCCTGTCTGAGCACATTGGGCCCCTGTGGAGGTGTCCTGATGTTGCAATCCTTCTCTAGGCCCTGAAGGCAGCATTTCCACAGAGCCGGCACGATGAAGAGGTGCCAGATGATCCCTGAGCTCTCACCACTGCTCTGGAGGGAAGAGAGGGGACAGCAGCAGCAGGTCTGGTCAGGCTGGGCACCACAGCCTCCTCTGTGCTCCACAGCAGAGCACGGCTGCTGCAGGAGCTGTGGACAGGCTTCCCCTTGGCCTAGGAGCGGCTGTGCTGAGCCTCACCCCAGGGTGGTAGAGGGGGGGTCTCCCCTCCTTCACATCTTGGAAAAGGGTCCTACCAAGGCCACTGTGGGAACAGGTAGAAGGTGGGGAAGTCCCAGCCCCTTCGCTCAGGGGCACAGGGAGATCCTGCCTGCTGCAGACTCAGCCCTTTGGCCCCATCCCACAGCATGTGTGGGCGAGTGCCATCATCTCCATGTCCCCACTTCTCGATCCAGCATGTTCACACATGAGCGGTGCCAGTCTCCCAGAAAGGAGCTTACCAGAAGCAGCCCTGTTTATTGCCTTCTCGGAAAGGCTCACCTCTTCCCAGCCCCTCAGGGCAGGAAAAGGCCATGTGCCTTCCAACAGCGTCTGCAGGACCAGTTTAACATGAACTTATCATTAAGCTGTGATGGTGGGTGAAGAGATCCAGAAAACCTCTCTCCAGCAGTGCTGCTGGGGCTGACCCTGCAAATGGTGTCTCAGTGGGAGCCCCAAAGGGCAAGAGGAGCTGCCCTGTGCAGTGCTATGACCTGTGCTGGGGCCATTGTCACCCCCTGCTCCGAGCTGAGCCCTCCTGTCCCACAGGCTTTCAGACTCCTGACAAGTTCAGGGTCTAGAAATGGGAGACCACAGCCCTCCAGACCAGAGCTGTCATCCCGCTCATTTCTGCCAAGCCTTGGCCATGGGCACACACTGAGCTCCCCACTGGTGCCCAGGGCCACGGGAGAGCAGCAGCACACAGCCCCGGGAGCACAACAAGCCTTTACATGCACTTAGCACAATAAACAGAGGGGCTGGGCAGGGAGACAAATTCAGATGCAGGTTCCTCTGCCCAGGCTCTTAACCCTTTTCAAGCCTTGGTGGCTCAACTGAGAGACCAGGGAGTCCTCACCCCAGCTTCTCTGTGCCCCATGTTGTAATAACATGACATCTTCTCTTCTGCTTTTGTCCAGAGCCTTCACTGAGTTTCAGCAATAACCTCACTACTGACCTGCTCCCTCACCAGCTTCATCCCAGGGCAACACACTTTTGCCTCACTCAGACTTTCTAGGAGCATCACACCTGCCCCATACATGATGCAGGCGCTCCTTGAGCTCCCAGGCAGCTGTGGGGTGTATTTTAAGGGTCAGTGCAGCTGTCTTACCTCCTAACAAAGCAACGGGCTACAGATGCTGGCCATTAGCATTTTGGTGTTGGCTGGAGATAGTTAAAAAAGCAGTCGCTGGGGTTAAGGATGAGGTAGATTCCTGTCATGGGTTGTGATTCCTTGTATTAATGCCAAGGAAGCAGCAGGGGAGAATGGAAGAAAGCAGAGATGAGGCATGTCTGGGATTAAAAATGCTATTTGGGAGTAAATCCTTGCCCTGAGACAGAGCTGATCTCAAACCCGGGCTTGTGACTGAAGGCAGTCCTGCTCACACCAGTGTGCCAAATTGAACCGAACCCTCTGCTGCAGGAGCCGATGACCCTTCTTGTGGAGCTGTACCACAGCCCAGAGACCTCCCTGTGGGTGACCTCCGTGTCCAGCCCCAGCCCACACCTCCAGACCACCGCGGCTTCACCCGCTCTGGGCCAGCGGGGTGAAATTTCAAAGCAGCCTGACTGCAGGCAGCAACCCTCCCCGAGGACCCCCAGAGCTGTGACAGAGAGGATGGGGAGACACCAGAAAGTGCATGAGCAAAGGTTCACTGAGGGAGGGGTGCAGGGCAGTGGTGCAGCCGGCCCCTGTGAGCCCCCTGGCCCCCACTGACAGGCATCCGCCGGGAGGAAAGACCCCCACCAGCAAACGATGAGCCACTTCCCCTGGGCGCTCACCGGATGGCTGAAAAAGGAAAAAAAACCCAAAGTACCCCCAGCTCCAGGGCCCCTCCCTGACCCTGCCAGCCCGAAGGTGACAGGGGTCAAGAGGAAAGGACACAGGGAAGGACCATTCGTCCTTTCCTGCCCTTTGACAGGGTCCCACTGCCCTCAGGGCGCTTGCCTCCCACTCTGCCCCCGCAGGGAGGCTTCTGCAGAGCTCCCTGGGCTGGAGGGCCTCTGCATCTCGCCACAGCAGAGAATGCCATCGTGTGGCCATTACTGCTTCCTCGGCTGAATTATCCATGCAAAAAATGGCTGCTTCTGCTCCAGAGTTAATTAGCAACCCCTGTGCCCTGCCAAAGCGTCTGCACAAGGACAACTCCACGCTGGGTGCTGGTAACTCAGAACTGCTATGGGTAGACCAGGGCTCCCAAACGCCGACCTCCCTGCAGGTCCTGGGCACCTCCATGGCCTGGGCTTTTCCCGTGGGGCAGGAGAGGGACTTCCCAGGACTGTGGAGGTACCAGGCTCCTGTGGATTCCACAGCAGAGCTGGACCGGCACCTTGAAGGAGTTGAAGGAGATGACTTCAGCTCCGCTGTATCATTTCCTGCTTGTGGAGGTGCAGTACATGGACGCAGATAAACATCTCCCATCTGAGGCCACCGGGACTTTCACCCCTGGACAATGGGCTGAGTAAAAGTTCAAAAAATAGCTTTCTCTGCTGGCTGTTTATGTTGCTCTGGATGTGGCTTTTTCCCTTTCTGTGCCCCCCATTCACTTCCCCCTCATCTGGCGGCTCTCCCAGCTTGCTTCTGCAGCGATGGCTCACACAAAAACCGACAAGAACAAGTCCTTTGGGCCGTAACCACAGGTGGGCAGGGTAGGAAGCTGCAGGCAGTCTCGGCACAGATCCTTCTCCAAACTGTCAGCTAAAGCATTTCAAGCTAAAGCAATTTCTGGGGAAGGGGTAAAGCAAACCCCTGGCGGGGAATGTGTCTAGGGGCCAGACCTGGGCCTTGAGTCACCGTTGGAGCCAAGCAGTGGCTGAGGGGGTTTCAGCTGCAATAGCTCTAGGTGGGACGTTGTCGCGGTTGGGACACTTGTTCTGTCACCCAATGACTCCTCCTTGCCCAGGAGGGGAATCAGGAAAAGGAAAGGAGACCCTTGGGTTGAAATAAAACCAGATTTACTAGAATAATAATAAAAAACCGACAGTATTAATAACAGTATTAATATGAATTACAGAGTTATACTCAGCTGATACAGTGGAGAAATAGAACAACAGGTGAGTCCCTCTTGAGACAGCAGCCATTGAAGAGAGTGAGGTGTCCCCAGTAAACTCCCCAGTTTATAGTGAGCATGACATTTATAGTATGGAATAATTTTCATTGGTCAGCTTGGGGTCAACTGCCCCAGCTCCCTGCAGCACGTGGTTAACTCAAGACCTTGATCACCACATACCAGTACCAGCTGGAAACTAAAACAAAGTGGTTTATCACTTTGTTCCCGCCACAAACAAGTGCTGAAGTCTTTTTACAAATGCAGTTTTCCTGAATAGAAAACTGAATCGAAGTTCCTGTCCCAGTAAACCAGGACAGATGTGCAACCAGGACCACGTGCCACCTCTTGTCCCAGCACGGTCCGGTCCCACCTGCCAGATGTCCTGGCACCTCCTTTGGTCCCCAGAAGTCTTCACTTTGTCAGAATATGTAATGCCACATTTCATGTAAAACCGATATTAAACAAGCTCTGGAGAAGCAGCAGGAGCTGCCAAGAAGTGCTGAGAAGATTTGTGATTTTCTGCAGAGAAATCCAAACGCTGACTTCTCTGCAAGCGGCCCAGGTGTGTCTTCCATCACACCCTCAGGGGGACACTGTTGGCTAATTCTGGCCCCCCGTTTTTAACACATAAATAAGCCAGGGTGTGACGTGAAGGGTCCTGGCGTTTCCCCTCCTCACACTCTCCGATGGCAGCTCAGTGTGGGACGCTGACTCATGCTTCCCGCCATTGCGTGGTCCGGACCGCGGCCCTCCTTGGTTCCTCCAACCCCCGGTGAGCCCCTGTCACCAGCTGGGGCTGTGTCCTCCCCTCGCCGAGGGGCATCCCCGGGGATTTGTGTGGGGAGCGGAGGTGACGGGAGTGTGGGCCCTGTGGCACGGGGCGGGCAAAACCCCACAGCGCTGTCAGGATGGCCGAGCGGTCTAAGGCGCTGCGTTCAGGTCGCAGTCTCCCCTGGAGGCGTGGGTTCGAATCCCACTTCTGACACTAAGCAATCGTTTTGCGGTTGCTTTTTGCCTTTACTTAAAACTAATTAGGTAATTGCGTTTAATTGTGTTTGATTTGGTTTTAATCTGTTCCGCTTCCTCGCAGCAAAATGCAGTCTCTGAGCGGCGCAAAACTAAGCTGTCAGAAGTGGGATTCGAACCCACGCCTCCAGGGGAGACTGCGACCTGAACGCAGCGCGT
>NW_010201405.1:91043-91813 GCF_000695765.1 Mesitornis unicolor
CCGGGGAGGGTGTGGGAAGCCCCTGGGAACCACCCCCCGGCAGGCGAAGGTCGTCAGAAGCTGCCAGCATGGCTTCTCCTGGGGGAGGCGAGCAGCTTGATAAACTGTGATGAAATTGTGGGCCTGGTAGAGGAGGGGAGAGCAGCAGATATTGCCTACCTGGACTTCTGCAGAGCCTTGGACACCATCTCCCATAAGATCCTTCTAGACACGCCATTGGTGTCCAGCCATGAAGACTAGCTAGAGGCCAGTCACCAGCGGTGTACCCCAGGGGTCAATACTGCATCCAGTCTTCATTTATATCTTCATTAATGACCTGGATGGCAGGGCAGGGCACACTCTCAGCAGGTTGGTAGATAACACCAAAGTGGGATGAGTGACTGATGCTCCAGAGTGTCCTGCTGCCGTCCAGAGGGACCTGGATAGGCTGGAGAAATGGGGCTGCAGGAACCTCCTGAAGTTGAGGGTGGTGAGACACTGACACAGGTTGCCCAGAGAGGTGGTAGATGCCCCATCCCTGGACACGTTCAAGGTTAGGTTGGATGGGGTGCTGAGCAACCTGACCTGGTTGAAGATGTCTGCCCATGGCAGAGGGGTTGGACTGCATGGCCTTCAGAGGTCCCTTCCAACCCAAACCATTCTGTGGTTCTGTGATTCAACAAGGAGACGTGCAAGGTCCTGCCCCTATGGAGGAACAACGCCAGGCACTGGGAAAAGTTGGTGACCACAGAAAGTCCCAGGGGTGCTGGTGGGCACCGAGCTGCCAAAAA
>NW_010201406.1:0-329 GCF_000695765.1 Mesitornis unicolor
AAGGACACAACACATTAATTTAAGCAAGACAGATATTCTTTTAATACAGTAAATCAGTGCAAATTCCATGCATTTTATCAACACACAGATTTAATTTTTATTTGAAGAAAATATATACTTAATGTATACATTGTTTTGGACTGCATCTCTCATCAAAAAACTAGAATAATTTTCTATGTGCAGATTATATATTTTCTTTATAAAAACTGTATTTAAAAATTGCTTCTCTGGTCAGTTCTGAAGTTCTTTCCTACCAGGATTCAAGATTTCTGTGAAAATCAGAATGACTTCTAGAGCAGGACTGTCACCACCACCTATGTTTTCTGTCT
>NW_010201406.1:541-843 GCF_000695765.1 Mesitornis unicolor
ATTCTTCTTCAATGCTTGACTGGGCAAGTTACTGGACACCTTTGTCTCTATTCTCAACAAGACAGAATTGCTGCTTTAGGAAAAGAAATATTACTGCATCCCACATACAGAACTCTTGGGATTTACTGCTCTTGGTCTTTGACTCAGCAGTAAAGTCAATAGGCAAAATAGCCAACATTTTGAGGTTGGTCTTCATGGTTTTTTGCTTTTTTTTAAAAATAAGACTTTTCTCACTGTTTGGCTATGCCAAAAGTGACAAAAATAATACAGAAAAAAAGACTTTAAAACTTGTTCTTACTTGG
>NW_010201407.1:0-2970 GCF_000695765.1 Mesitornis unicolor
TAAAGTGTCTCCTATAGGATGTTTTTCCTAAATCTCCAGTTCTTGTAATAATCTTGGATTAAGGAGGCCGTGCAACCCGATGGCTGCACCAGCAGCAGCTGGATCTGTCCCTGTTCCCTTACCCAGCAGGGTATTTTCTTACAGTGAGCTTCATGTTACCCAGCTGAAACGAGGAGAAACTGATCCCTCTGTCCTCCCAAAGTGCTTTTGATATCTGGTGAGGGAACAGTAGCAAGAGCAATACTACTGCTGTTGAAGCAGAATGCTACTGCTGTGCTCTCTTTTATAAGTGTTCGTAGGGAAAAAGCCTGAAAATGTGACTCCTGGGGGAGGCAGACTTCTATATATGTGTGTGTGTGTATATGTGTATAATATAGACATTAAATTCTTTATATATATGTTACACACATTTTAGTGTACATATACATAGACACACGTGCACACACCCCATCTCCTCTTTCCCCGTGCTTTGCTGGGGAGGGCAGTTGGGTTCTGCCCTGATTTTGAGGTTTTGTGAGACTGGTGTGTGGTTTTGCCACCACATCCCTGAGCAATGCATGGCAGAAATGAGAGGTGTCTGGTGAAGAGCTTTGTAGCACACAGGTGTATGTTAAACACATGTATATGCCTTGCTGCCAGGCACTTAGGGGCTGGAGGGGCTGCACAGGCAGAGACACCAATGGTTGCTGAGTTTTCTTTGCTCTTGCATCCCTGTTGTTGCCGGTTGGGGCGAGTTTATCATAAATCTTCTGGTATTTGATGTTTTTTGGCAAGTCTCTGTTTGCAGGGTTATGTTGCTGGTGTCTCGGCTCCTTTTGGGAGCTGAAGCAAATTCTTGTTTTAGAGCTGAGTAAAGGGACAAGTCCTATGGGACTGAGCCCAGGAGAGGGTCCCATCATGGCTGTGTATTGAGCTGAAGCTCTGGTCTGGTCTATATATACATATACATTCTATACATACAAATGCATCATCTGTGAGACCACCCCCCCCCCCGGAGTCTTGGATGGCCTTTAAAGATCCTTTCCAACCCCAATTTTTTTTTGAGATATATTTATTCACATGACTAAATCCAAACACAATTTTTTTTCTTACCTTTTTCTACCTAAATCCACTGCAATGGCACCTGGTATTAACGTGAGGGCTACTCTTAATTACAGGAGCTGCTGTTTATCTCCATGGCTCTGTTTGCTGCTGACCAAAGCCAGCTCGGGAGGGGGGTCTCTTGTTAATAAGCAGCGTCTGCGCCACAGCAGTGATATATTGATGTATTTTTAATAAATATTCTCTTTTAAAGGGCCAGATGTGTATTCTGTGCTAATCTGCTCGTTACAAGATTGCAGAGTGGCTCGCAAGCATGCATCTCACAGAGCTGGTTGTCGTATTTGTTGCTGGGGCATTAGATCTTGTACTTCCTGAAGCGGGGAGATGATGAGAGCAATAAAGCCTCGCTGTGCTAATTATTGCCACCCTTGAAGTTTAGAGGGTGGGGGTACACTGCTTCAATTAAGAAAAATGGGGAGTGATAGCTCAGTAATGGAAAAACCTTTCATTAACTGGTCCCTCTGGAAATGGGAGGTTTGTCCTCCACTTCTCCTTGTCCCCCATTGCCAAATGCCTTTGTTAGGATGAAAGACCAGTAAGAAAAAGGGGGATTAAATTTTGGGGGCAAGCCCCAGTGATGGGAGCAGGGTGATGGGGGGGAGTGATGGGTATCATTCTATGCTGGGATTGAGGATGCAGGGCCACATCATTTTGCTGTCGATCAGTGTGGGAAGGAACACTAAACCTCCCTTTCTGGCGTTTACCTTGCTCTCCCACTTGGGTCATGGGGACTTTGACCAGATTTTTAACAAAATTAAAATATTCAGTTACCATTTGCTCACTGGCTGCAGAATCAACGCACTGTGTACATTGAGTGATGGGCATCTTATGAAACAGAGATGAGGGCTCAGATTAAAGCAGCCAAGCTCACACAGACTAACAACCACACAGGCTTTGAACTGCTGCGTCCTGACTTTTATGCCGTATTTTCTGCTCAGTTATTTATTTTTTCCCCACTTTCATCATTTTTTCCCAATAACAACAACAACAACAACAACAAATGCTTTGTAATGTGAAACTCCTGAGTCTTTTCTTGTTGCTACTGATGGGGGAGAATGAGGTCTCCTGTAGATCCGAAAACTTTTTAAATGAGTGGATATTTGATGGAAAAAAAACCACTGCCGACTCCATACACATGGTTCTTCTTTACATGATGGATCCTATGTGATGGTCACTAAAAATGATGCACCTTAATTGCGCAGTTTCCCAGAGCTGCAATATAGGCACCTAATGAAGAGCATCCTAATTAATGTCCTGCATCTGAAGTATTTATGGCTTGTGCAGAGTAATGGTAGGGGTGGTGGTGTGTGTTCCGCCAGATTTAAGCAGGTTGGGATGATTTGCATCTCTTCCCACCTGCCTTTAAGTTCCCTGGTTACCAGATGTGGGAGCAAGCGGTGAAGGCAGTCGTGGCTTTGCAGGAGCCGCCTTCTGTGGTGGGGTCTGCTTGTGGTGGCTTGGAGCTGCCTGGAAGGGAATCTGGGAGAGGCAGGAGCTGTCCCTCACTGCTCTCCCAAAAGGGAACGAGCAGTAGAGCCTCTGGGAGACGCGTGACCCTTTTCCAGTTGTTTTGGTGATAAGGACTGAGATTTTCCTCATCAACAGCCAACCCGCAGCAGCTGGAGATGCATCGTGGTATGGAGCCTACATTGGGGGGTTGCCTCCATGGAGCTCATTGTAGGAGGCTGGGGCATGCTGCCACATAGCTTTGTCCTCCCCCATCCTCTTTGGGATGCTGCTGTGAGGGAAACCCAAGAAATCAAATTCCTGGGGGTTGCTACATGTCTGCTGGTGTGGTCCAAGCCTGCACCCGAAGGTGATGCTGATGGGTGCAGGTGATGCTGATGTCTGCCGCTGATGCTCCTGGAC
>NW_010201407.1:3101-4736 GCF_000695765.1 Mesitornis unicolor
CTCCTTTTTGGAGGGTGCTTAGTGCTGGAGGAGGAGGTGGTGATGGCAATGACTCATCCGTCTGGCAAGTCACTTCTCCCCTTTCAGCGCTGCTCCCACGCAAGGAGGTGGTGGTTTTCCTCCTTCCTCATCAGGGGAAACAATGAAGCTGTCAGAGCCCCTCGTTTCCTGCAGCGTGAAGCCCTGGTTGCTTTTGGAGATGCCTTCAGTGGAGGCACCGTGGTCCTCTGGTGCCACTGCACATCTCCCAGCCCCAGGGAGATTTGTGGGTTTTTGGAGGAGATTTGTGATTTTGTGGAGTAAGAAAAGGCTGAGGAGGGGAAAAAAAAGGGTTTTTCAAGCAGGATGAGAACCAAAGCCCTCCAAGCCCCTTGCCCTGTCTCCAACATCCACCGTTTACATGGCCACCAATGGGGTCTGGCAGGACCATCATTAAATCCTGTACAACTGTTAGCCCCGTGTTTGTAACCCAAAATGTGAACAAATCTCCTAAAGCCTGCAAGATTTGTTCCGGAAATTCCTAGTGTGTTTCAGCAGCTCGTGGGAACAGAGTTCAATTTTAGTACAAATGCTTCCCCAGCCCCTGCGAGCAGAAGGCGAGCGAAGGGCTCAGGCAGCAGCTGCTGATGCCACAGCTGATTTTTCGCCCCAAATTCAGCAGCTCCGAGCTTCAGCTTCTCAATTTCCCCCAAGGCATGGTTGGATTTGGGCGAGTGAGTGCTGCTCTTTTCACTGGTGGGAGCTGGGTTCAGACACTGGTTTGGGTCGTAGGGGTTTGAAGCCGGTTGTTAGCAGACACTGAGAAATCAGATTTGGCATCTTCATCAAAGAGATGCAATGGGATGGGTGATGCTGCAGATGGTCTGGTCTTGCTTGACTTTGAGAGAAGCTGAGCCAGTTCCTTCAAGGCCCTTCATGTCTTTAGGACAAGTGGTTGTCATGCAAGGGTTTTGGGGAGGAAAGTCTTTTGGAGGTTGAGGGAGCGTGGAAGAGAGCAGGAGCTGGAAGGAGAGGCTGGCGGCAGGTTCAGGTGGTGCAATGGTCCAGTTTGGACTCAAAGAAGGGAATTAGGTGGATCTCTGTGCTCCCATGCATGGGAGCAATGAGGAAGAACGTGGCCTTTCCTTCAAATGTCAACTGGTGGTGATTTTCCATGGCCCCATCCTGGAATTTGGTAGCACTTTGTGGGTGGTGCCTGACCGCGACCCATGGCAGCGATGTCATCTGTGTGAGAGAGGAGGGGCTGTCAGAGAGGTACGGTAGGCTCTGCGGAGGGGCCTAGGGGCTGCAAGAGGACACGGTAGAAACATGAGTCACATATGGCTCCTGCAAGCCCATGTGCCTTGCTCGGGATACTGTAAGAGGTGCTTTTGGCTGGTTTTTTATCTTTAATTTTCCCAAGATCATCTTGAGTGCAACCCCAGTTTCATGTGAAGACAATATCCCTACCCTCAGCGGTGGCTTCTCTTGTTCAGGCTTAGGCCTAAACTCCCCGAGATGTGAGCTGGTGCCTCCTACTTTTACCCCCACAGCCCTTGTTTTGGGCAGCGGTATGTGCATCCTCCTTCTGGTGCCTCCTGGGCCTCCTCATGTGGTGGGTGGTAGTGGGAGCCGATGAGTTTTGTGGGGATGCAG
>NW_010201408.1:0-7454 GCF_000695765.1 Mesitornis unicolor
AGGACGGGGAGCGGCCGCGGGGTCGTTCCCACCGCCGCTGCGTTGCTGCTCCCCCCGAAACACCTTGGAAGTTTCAACAGGGACAAACTCCAGGCAACGACTTTGCTGCAACACAGTTGTCGGGTTTACGTTTCTCCTGTAACGCAGACAGCCTCAAGGCCCAATTTCTTATTTTTCTCTCCATCACTCACGTTTTCTTGTTGACTTTACATTTAAAACCGCACAATCTGTGTGTCAACGCAAGACTACTGTATCACCTTGCTCACATCAAGAGCTGTCGCATAGATCAAATCAGGCCCAAGAGAACTGCCATCAACAACAATGAATTTCAATTTAAGACTTTTGTTCATAATTTCAAGTAGGAATAATCTTTTGGTTTCCCTGTGCACCTGGAAAGATAAATTCTGTGAGTCTTTTTAACAGCCTGATCATTCAAAAAGCTGTTCAGTATTATTTCATAGTTTATATTAAAATAATTATACAAAATGACAATTACCTTTTAAATCTGCATGAAACAAAAAGAAGGGGTATAAATATTTTTCATTCTAACTACATAAAATAGGGCAGATTATAGTACAAATGTTTCAGTACATTAGCCTTAATAATTTGTGTCAAAGTGACAGTTTATTGGTTTAGATCTGCTATAGTAAATGCTATATACAATTTGGCAATGTAAAAATTAACTCCAACTACAGCCAGATACTACAAAACTGCACTGTGAAATTCTGCAGTAGACTCATTCAAATATACTTGCATCCAATACAAATTTTACATTGCTTCAGCTTTCAACTTCCTAACTTAATTTAGATTGAAACTTACTCTCCAGTATTTTAGAGGTCCTAGAAAATGACTTGCCATACAAAAATGTTTTTTAATATTTAAGTTTATTAAAATATCTTGTTTCATGTTAATTTAAACAGAGCCAGTATTTCAGATTATGCTGTCCAGAAAGGGGTCTTTTCAATATTCCATAATCCATACATTTTGATCATATGAAGCATCACAAAATAAACATATGCACATTTACTTTCAAACAAATTCAATATGAATACAGTATCTACAGTGCTTCAAAGTATACACAATTGATCTACCATCATGGAGGAGATCAACAATTTTGAGATCAAGTCACACAGGCCTGAAGAAAGCAAGCTACCTTTTCAATACTGCAGCTGTTTTAATCTAAAAGGGAGAAAGAAAAAGAAAAAGGTCAGACTGAACAGTACCATGCAACATTAAGACTATTTAACTACTTAAGCACCTTAGTTTAAGAGGCAGATCCAAGTTATGACAGACAAAAACATTTTCTCAGCGATGTAACGAGACATGCAAAAACTTCAAAATTGCTTGTACAGAGAATTGTTTTGTGCAAAATGCATAAAACCCTATTTTAGCTATTTAGAAATTGAAGAAGTAGGGTTTTTTTGTTTTTTTTAATAAGAAAACACGAATACATAACTGACTCAGTTCCAAAGGATGGAGGGCAGAGTCCTTTCAAATGCTAGCTTTTCCATCAGTACATGTCCATTCCACTGAATACCTAGATCCTCATTATTTTATGATTAGGCCAGCAGGATGTGGTATTTCAACAAGTATTTCAGCTAATGAGAGACGCTAAACATAAGCCAAAGCAGTGACTGTTCCACATGGGATGCATTTACAGTTGACTATGATCTGAACCAGAGACAGTTAGTTTTGTTTGTCCTTTTCCTGAAGTGTGTTAGCAAAATGAAATTGCAAATTGTTCTTTTTTGATTTTCACATTTCTGTTGGCACTGTTCAAGTTTCTAGTTTATATAAATTTAACAGCGCAGTCTAACTTTAGCAAACGTACATAATTCAAGCATTGTTCTGCTTGCTTCACTGCTCCTTTCTCAAGCAGAGAATTATCTTAAGCATCAATGCCACACAATGGATCTGTTTGAATCAGATCTTTCACTAATTACCAACAAACTAAAGCAAACTCAAAACATTCTGGAGCAGACAGTGTTGTTTCCAAGTAAAGAGAAGTAGAAAAAAATAAGGGAAATATGAATCATCACCCAGACTTGTTCAATTTTTAATTCCCATTAAATTACCTTCCAAAGCCATCAGTCCTCTTTAACGATAACCTCCATTATCGAGCAGAGCTATGTATTTAGTGCCCTTTATCTTAAGAGGCTTCACCCTAAAATTAATTACTCTCTAGATTAAGATGCCTAATATTTATAATCTTTCCTCACTTTATTAAAAAAACCTGAGCAGTATTTTATATTCATAAGGAGACTGGCTGATCTGTATTTGCTGCAAATAGGCTCACTAGAAAAACAACTCAAACTGAGGTTTTGGTTATTCACTGCAAAATTTGCAAGTGTTTAAGTTAACTTTCTGTTTACCTTCTCAGAAGTGCTTTGGGTGACAAGCCTTTGGTATCTGTATCACTAAGACTGTCACTGCTCTCTGAAGTGTCTGAGCTGCTGTCTTTTTCTGATTTTTTATTCTTGTGTTTTCCTTTGTTTTTCTGTTTCTTCTGTTTCTTTTTCTGCAAAAAGAAAATAAATAATCCCTTACTTCATGGTGAAAGACTTGGGTTTTTCTGAAAGACAACAGCAGCAAAAAAGTTGATCTAAGTGTAGACTCCAAGTCCAACTGAAACAGAATACTTCCCAATGACTCTTCTCCACTACTCAGCCTGAGCTAAAAAAATATATATCAAAATCACCCATTTCATCCCAAGCACTCATCCCACTCCCCAGAAGAAAAATTTCATTACTGTTACTTGTATAAGCCATGAATTATATGCAGTTTCCAGAATACGGCTGACATCTTCAGCATACAACATTAAACTACCCACAATACTATATCTGTAGTCGTATTGCATATATGGAAAAACCAGCACTCTAGTTGGATAGTTTTCTGTTCTGAAGTTCAGGTTTCAAGGCATCTGAGAAACTCAGTTGCTTAAGTTCTAGTCCCAGTATATCTATTTTCAACAACACAGCATAAAAAAATTGGCAGAACAAAGATGACACTGTTTATTTAAATTAAATACCTTTTCCTTTTTGTGCTTGCGTTCTCTCTTAGTCTTGTGTTTCTCTCTGTTCTTCCTGTGTTTTTCTTTCCTACTTGGCCCAGGAAAACTTGCTGGCACCACTGGTTCTTGTTGCCAAGTATGGCCTAAAGCACAAAGCAAATGTAGAAACAAACAAACAAAAAATAAATTACAAAAAAGGTAATTTTATTACTAAATTCTACATTACTTTTAATCTAATAGGACAGTTTCAAAACCAAAAAGAAACAAAAAAGCAAACTAAGCTTTCAAATGGAAATGAAATGTCTAAAACTCCTAAACTTTAACCTTTCCAATGTAATTAAAATGCCTTTGCAATGTGTGATTACGAGAAACTGCAAGGCTGTTCCTGTATTTTCACTACAGTTTTTTATCATTGCCTCTATAGAGCTATAACAGTATTGGTACCCAGGCAAAGAGGTTCCTGCTAGTGGGTCATACCATGGTAACAAAGCGTTTGCTGATGCCAGTTTGACTTAACACAATGCCTATTCACCAGTCTTTTTTAAAAAGAAGTATCATATATCTTGCATACAATCTCAGTGTGCAGAATTTACAAACTAGAAGTCTACAGAACCTACCAGAAGAGAAAGCTGGAGGCAACTTTGGTCCAAATTCCTCTGTTGCATCCAGTTCCTGCTTTGATGTAGGCAACAAAGAAACACCAGGATCAGTTGTAGCAGCCACATTCTCTATGGGAAAAAAAACAAAAACAAACAAAACAAAACAAACCCAAAAACCTTCTTTATTTGAAAAGAACATAAGGTAATGCTTTTTCCAAGAAGCGCTGAAGAAAGTTAAAGGAGGCTTTCTAAAAACCTCTAAAAAAGCTAACTGATCCACATCCTCTATCTCTGTGGACTGCTTTGGCCAACTGGATAGCTGACATCCTGAAACATGCCAACATACTGGTTTGGTTTGGTTTTGTTGTTTTTTTTTTTCCTTTTTAATCAAAATTGATGCTTTACACTATAAATTACTAATTAAATTAGTATCAGTTCATGTGTTTGCTGTCACTTAGTAACACTACTACTTTTCCATTACTTAGAATCAATAAGAAACTCCACGAGAAGTATAAAGTTACTAAACACTAAAAGTTAGATGTTAACAGAACCAACTGTGACAGTAAGTGGACAAAGTATTTTCATTGTAAACTAAGTATATTGTAGATTTTGTTAATTTAATGATATCCTGAAAATATAGGAACTTTTTACAGCTCACTTATTAAATTTAATAAGAAGTAGCATAAAAGATTGGTCTTCTCCCTCTCTTGTGGAAGTATTGTGGCAACTTTTATAACTAGAATACAAATCAAATATAATTTTTTGATGTCTTAGTAGAATTATTTCAACATTATATTTTACTGGAACATCAGTATTTAGAGAGTGAATTTAATTATCAAAGAAATGCAAGTTATTTATTTCTGAATTTGTCAAATATCCACCACAAGACAGTCATAATTTATCAATCTTACAATTTATCACAGGTATAAAAGTTTCCCTCCATTTCTCAGTGAAGTATGCTCTAACATTAGCTGTTTTGTTCCCCCTCACTGTTTAACAAGCATATTCCATAGGGCAGTTTGCTTGTAAAATCTACACAAGAGACATGGCAATGTAAATAACACTATTAACACGCAAGGCCTTATTCAGTGCTCCATAAGTCACATTTTTCACTTGCCCAGCTCCACCAATGCCAGATGATCTGCACAAGAGCACAGCACTGTCCTAGCAGTCCCGGGGTATTTGATTCATAAATGAGGCTTTTACAAGGTATTTACAAAAATGAACATCCATTAAGTACTACCTTGTACGTTAGATGAGGAACCATCTGGTAGATCAACTTGCTTGGTGGCTTCTGGATCTGTTACCGAAGTGGTTGGCTGCTGTTCTTCATCACTTTCTTCTTCAGAGGAAGATGATTTTTCATCTGAGGAACTCGCAAAGATGGCTTTAAATAAGTCCATGGATGGTCTGCTTTCTTCTTCCTGGTCCTTACCTTCATTAGCTACCTGCAAAACAGCATCATAAAAGAAACCCCCATATTTAAACAGCTAAATATTTAAAGAGCATCATAAAAACCCCTCATATTTAAACACTAAAGAAATTAACACTCTCTCTCTGGTAAGTAATAACTTTAAATATGCTGACATGTATTTACAGAATGCTCAAACACCACAAGAGCTGTGAAGTATATGATCTCAGGAACTGCTGGTCCAAAAAAGTATAACTGAAATGCTCCTAAAACTAACTCAATGTTTTGCAAATGGTAGTGCAATTTCTGCCAGTTGAAAATGGATTCCAAGATACTATAAATTCTAATTCATTAATTCAAACTTCAATTATATACTACTAAATTTAAGCAAATGGAAAGCATCGCCTTTCTCCCTTAAGTATGCACTGTGCCTGTGATCAAAGTGGGTGTAAGGGACTGAATTTAACTCCCACACTGTTGAGCTACATTTTCTCTTCCCTGAAGCTGCTACTTCAAGTATAGTTATACTTGCTGTCCTCATACACTGTAAATGTTCTATGTCTGAGAGTTATAACCTCGAAATTCTTCAAAGTACAATCTCACATCTTTGCAGAAGAGCCAAGTCAGGATAATAAGCAAACTGATCTGTATTAAATCAATATTTATTATCCAACCTTCTTTCAGGGTTGTGAAGGTTTAAGGCTTATTTCCCTTTAAGTTCAAACACCGTTGTAAACTCACCTCAGTGGGAAGAGCTTCACTCGGCCCAGTTCCACATTCTTCTGTTGCTGGCACTGGTGGCTGCTGCTGAGCATCAGCTTTTGATCTAGCAAGACTAATGAATTCACTGATAGAATCTATTTTCTCCTTCTCTTTATCTGATACATCCCATCTTGAAGGTTTCTTTGGTTCTAAAAACATCCCAAACATTCAAATCAGTTGCATGCCAAATTATCCTGCATTTCATGGCCTACTTGATTTTAAATTCCTCTGCTTCTTCTATATAGTTTGACATTTTAAAGATCTTTCTAATGAATATCTGACCTATAAAAGTCTTCTAGGTAGAAGCAATTGGCATATCACTGACTTCAGTTTTTATGCCACTGAATTAATTTTCAATTTCTTTCTTTGTTTGGGTTTTTTTAATTAAAAAAACCAACAGGTGGATAAGTTCTCTGTGACAGAGAGATGCTTTTGCTATATTATTATCTCGTTTAGAGCTAAATGAATAAAGTAACAACAAACTTACTGTTGAGACTGTTACTCTGTTGGATTTTTTCATTTGTTGCTTGAGTTACAGATGTGGTGGGCTCAGGCACAGTTAAGAAATTAAACACAGAATACTTGTCTCGTTTCACTTTTGGTAACCCAACAATGCAAGAACTAGAGGGAAAAAAAAATGTTTGTCGATTATTTTAATCACAGAAAAAGCCTCAAATTACCTACAAGAAGCTGAAACACCTACAGTAGTCCTTAAAACATATACTATTTTGTCAGAGGTCACCAGGTTTAGTAAGGCAAATAAAACCAATGAGGTAGTTCTATACTACATCTGTTATGACTCAGAAAGAAAACATCAAGGCAGTTTTTCCAAAAGCATATGAAGAACTCAATTTTTAAAAAGCATTAAAAATATAAACATCAATCCTCTTACTCAGGATATGGATCAGGAACATTGAATCTTTTACACAACAGCTTTTCAGGATGCCATTCAAACTTGTCTCTCGTGAGTTTGCCAAACATCTTCATCTTCACAGCAGTTTCCTTATCATCAATATCATTCTGAAAAGAGTCAAACATTTATAGCTGCTAAATAAGTAACAACTTAATGCATTAACTATTACTGTTGTAAGACTAAGAACAGGACATAAACATAAATATTTAAGTGCAGTTTAACAAATCACTACTTGGTATGTAGTGAGTATTTTTAAAAGTTTGCTAAACAGAAGGGCAACAAAACATTGACATTATATCTACAAGAGAGTTTTAAAGCAGCAGCATTTTGAAAGTCAGCAAGGCAGCAACTGCAGCTCCAGTGTACGAAAAGACTGTAAACCGCATACACCTCTTGGTCCCGAGGAACTTCGACTTTGTCAACATCATCTTCATACTTGGCTCGGGTAAACCTGGATGACAATGTTGAATTTGAGGATTTGTAGAACATTGCTGCACGGAGGAACTCCTCTTGTTCTCTTCCCCGCTCCCATTCTGTCATACTTGGGTCTAAATAATGTTCCAATGTCTCTACTATAAGATCAGGAGAGAAATGCTTAGCAGAGATTACATCTTACTCGGGTCTGACTTTTCAAGCAAAAAAGAAGATAATAAGCAAACATCCTTGCAAGTATTTAATGAGTGTTTAGTTTAAGGATAGTATTAATCCCAACTGTTTTATTCCTTCATAAGCAGAGGTAGCTTTTCAAGAGAGCAGGAA
>NW_010201408.1:7485-15661 GCF_000695765.1 Mesitornis unicolor
TCATTTGCCAAATGCAAGGTAGATATTTTAAACAATTTTACTTGTAATTCTGACTCCTTAATCATTGCCCTCTAAGGAATGGTCAGAATACTTAATGTATTTAATAGGTGTTTAAAACAAAAAAGTATAATCCAAAGCTTTATCAAATAACTAAAACACAGAACAAAAAAGTTAACCAGTAAGTGAGCCTGGCCAGGGTTTTGTAACTTCAAGGGGCTTTCTGGTACTTAAAGTGTTCACTGATAGATAGAGAATTTGTTAACAGATTTTCATAATCAATACAGATCGTGTTTAAAGCAACGTGTTCACATTTGCTCCCAGAAGGAACAGAAAATAACACCAGTCAAGCAAAGATACTCTCACAACCAGAATCTTAATCATTTCAGTTATTCAAATATTTCTGCATTTTCATCGTTATGACTAAGGAGGCACTTACAGTCATAAGAGGTACTCAGTTTTACACAGGGACAACACAAGTCCTGAATGGAGGAACTGTACATTCAAAGTTCCAGTAGTCTGTACCAGTGTGGGAACCAGAAGAGGCTAATGACCAGGAAATCTTTTTTCATACAGTGAAAAGCATTATTTAAAAAAACCCTAAAATAACAAAACCAAGTTTTCTACCTGACACTATCGCGTTTCCTCCAGAAAACTTTGCCGGTACCCTTTTTCTTCTTGCCCAATAGCCCCTTTGTACATTAAAATTTAAAAAACAATCCAACCTTATTTTTTTCTATTTTAAGACAATCTAGATTCACCTGATGAGGATGATCTCCCTAAACCAGATATCAGTTTTTTATGCTGTACAGAAAAATCACAGTACTGAGGTACTCACCAGAAGTGAGTTCATCCTAAGTACCTGGTTTAACACAAGATACATGACAGTACCATTTAATAGCTAAAACCTAAACAAAACGGAAGAAGACTGGCATAGCTTGAAAAGAGCACATGAAGCAGGTTGGGTTTTTTTGGTTTTGTGTAAGAGCTCTGCATTTTTGCTATGATTTTACAGCCATAAATTTTTCTGAGAAGAACATAAGTGACAGTGGCAGTCTGAGTATCCAAAGAACATGTAATACAAGCTTTGACAAGCTTGAACTACTTCATTCACTTTGGGGTCCTTATCTCCTCTGGAAGCACAGGGTATGGGTTTTCTATTGATTTTTCCTGTCTGCATGGGAAAAGGTAAAAAATTCCATTCTACTGTGACCAGATAATCTTTCTGCCTTTATAGATTCTGTCAGTTTTACTCCTTAGAGAGAATCAAACTAAATGAAAATGCTTGTTCCCTAGTTTATGGTCCTGGCCAAGGCTGAAGTCTACTTTGTCAAATGAAAGAAGGGAAACCCTGAAATACAGGCAATTAAGTAGAACATCCTGGAGAACTTAACTTCTGGTACAGCATAGAAGTATGAAATGTAATGCCTAAAACCATGTTTTGCTGGCACTTAAATTACTGAGCAGCTTTCCTGAAGTCAATACAATTAAATATCAGTAAAAAAATATTTTAATATTGGCCCTAAAAAGAAGCAGAGACAGAAATTATGTGGAATTTGTGAAGAGAACTCATAGTGAACATAAAATGCAACAGGGTAAAAAAGGGGGGGCAGGGAGGGGAAGAAAAAAAACAAGAAAATCAAGAAATATTTTTTCAAATAAATATTAAAACATCAAGATTAATCTCTTCAGTTACCTTTTTCTCCTTGTTTAAGACTTTTCACAAAACTCTCATATCTTTTTTGTTTTTCTGGATTTCTTGCAAATGGTTTGAAGTCACTGGAACCAGCATTTGCTAATTGACCCCCCAATAACATTTGCCATTTCTGAGAAGCATCATCTGGGGAGGCTGGCTGGAACCTGCTATTTTGTGACTGTTGAGGCAACATTTTTGCTTTCATTTGTTGTTCAGATGCTTGTTTCACTTCTTTTAGTCTTTCTCTATCCTTCTCAGACAGATATTCCAAAACAGAAGGAGCTGGACCTAAAAACCCAAAAAAAGTAGTAAGAGATAAACAGAAAGATAAAATTACTACAACTATTTGTATCATTTTAGTGGAGTAAAAAAGCCTACCACTATACATATACATTCAGAAAAATTGCTCTTAAGCATCAATAAACAGTATAATGGCAGAGATGGCAGATAAAAAATTGGCCACTATTGCTCTTTTATGCTATTTACCATATATTTACATCTTAATTTGTGAACTTTACTACTGTAGATACAAAAGCAAACCACATTTACAAATTATCTTTTTACTGAATTTGCGTGTATTTCAGTGAAACTTTTTTTACAGGAAATAAACCTCTCACAGTCTACTATAATCTGAATTCATAAGGACGCACAAAAAAGCCCCCAAAATAACACATCCCACAAAAACGTTTCTTCTTTAAAAGATTTAAGTAAATGAAAGTACAGGCAGATATATCAACAGTTCACCTGTTGTGATGAAACTGACAAGGACAAGGTATTCTAGCTAATCCAACCAGATTTAACACCTTTTTATTAGAAGAGAGCATTCAAGACTTACATAAACAAACAGGGGACAACAAACACAAGCAAGAGTGTGGTCGCTTGTATCAATACCTTTTAGACCAGTCTCTCCTAGTCGTTCCCTCCTCTGAGATGCATTCAAAGCATGCCTACTTTGTTGTGTTGTATCAGTCTCAAGTTTTCCAGTTGACTCCTCTAATGCCTTCCGTAAATGGCAGTTTTCATTCCCAGCTGCTATCACAGGTCGAAAGTAATGGACTGGTCTGTAATTTCGTGGCAGGTCAGGTGGTGGATAAATCTTGGAAAAAATTGTTGAATTGTTACATATTAACAATTATGAAAAATAGGAAAACATACACATCAAGCCACAGCAAAATTAACTAGAGTCTTAATATGCATTGCTTTTATTTGAGAAAATGGTCGTGGTATTGCTTAATAATTATTTTCTTTAAAAGCAGAAGTCACATGATTTAATCAATTAACTGGACTACTGACTACTTCTGTGCTTACTGTATTTTAATGTCTTTCAATGTCCTTTTCTCCCACTTCCTTCATTCAAGTTGCTACTTCAAAAGTTATCCCTGCACCTCCTATACAATGCAAGTTTATATACCACGCAAATGTTCTTCCTTTTTCTTCATTAGAAAGAGGACCATGTGACACAACTCTGTCATTCTAAGTTATGCAAATGTGTGTGCCATAAATAATGCAAACCTGGTAGTAGGGCTAACAAATTAACTTGTCAGCAAAACAGTGAAGTGGATGAAGCACGGGGCCTGATTTTTACAGAAAACTGAATGTTACATCTGAAATATCTAGAAGCAAAAGATGTACACTTTTTATTTCGAGTTTAAATCAAACCATTCTTCCAACTTTACGCCAAATAACAGTGGATAGTGTGGAAGGCATTTACTCAAAGCCAGTACACAGGCAAACTTTCATCCACTAGTCTGACAGATTTTAGGTTTGTACTGAACAGCCTCCAACACTATAATTTTGCTCATTCAGCAATCTTTATGGCTGACCAGAACTTTTATTTCAAAGAACCTAAAAAACACTGAGCAACAGTAAAATCTATACAGGTCACGTGTCAATTTGCTGACGGTATTGTTAATACAAAAATATCAATATCTACTTACCTTGCGTGGAGCTGACGATTTTGATGCCAAGGAAAAACCATCTAAGATTTTGCCTATATATCTAACTTCTCTTTCAGACCCTACAAAATAAGCACAGAATTGGTCAATATTAAAATCACGTATGTTTGGCAAAAAGCATTTTTTCTGAATATTTTCCATTTTGCAATATGTTTTATGGAGCATAATTGTAGTTCTGTGTCTTCACTGCCTTTCATTTAAAATTAAGGACTCTGAATCTGGATTAGTATTATACAGCTAAAAAACTACTGCCAGAGATATTGCTGTAAGAGGACCACAACTAAAGGTGACACAACAGTACCACCACTGTGCATAGCATCACGAGTGCCGTGGATTGTGTACAACTAAAAGGAACTACAGAAATCACTACAAGGTTACACATGTTATTTGAAAATACACAAGTATACCTGAAAAAAAAAATCTCTTCATAAGTACTGCATCATATTTTGTAGCCATGATTCACAAGAATTTATTTCCTTCAGTGGAGTTAAACATTGTATCTCACAAAGCAGCACATACTGTCCTTTTAAAATTATAATTTGTTGATTTAATCTACACTGTGATAAGTGGAGGACTTTGAAAATTATTTCCATAATTAGACACTTCAATATAGGAGGAAGACTACATGAAGTTTCAGATATTAGGGCTAGAAGATAGCAGTCCATTGAAAATTAAAATACTTGGAAAATAGAGACTACACTTATTTTGTATTTTGTTTCCCAAATACAAATTACACCAACTCTTTAGACAGAACTAAAGTTCTTACTTTTTTTGGATTTATACTGCTTAGGCGCTGTCCAGCCATACAAACCATCTCCAGGTTCTTCATCTTTTATAATTGTATCATATTTTGACAGTGTTTCAGTCACGTAAATATCATCGTCTTCCTCCTCTAAAGCTCCTACACCAAAAGCCTAAAATATATTTAAAAAAAAAAAAAAAAAAAAAAAAAAAAAAATTCAGGAGCGTAAAACCGGTATTTTTAAGTCACATGTCAGAACACATCTACATGTCTGTCTGTCCATCTGTATTGTATAAGATGTCCAGTATACATATGCACACTGGGAAAAACGTACAGCTTCACAAATAAAAGTGCTACCAACTAGTGAAAAAAACCAAAACAAACCCTCACCAAACACAAAAGCAAACTGTACAGGATGAGGACAGCTGACTAAGAGTGGATTAAGGTCTCAAAAAGAAAAAAAAAATACCCAGGGTCTCAAAAGGAAAAAAGTTGGTGTGAAAATGAGACAAGTATAATTCCCAGAAATATAAATTGACAGTGCTTCTACATAAGAACTACAAATATCATGGAGAGAAGCAAAACCTCTCTAGCTCACAGGTTAAGCATTACTGAAAGTAAAATTGATGACAAAAAAGTCAACCAAAACCATACTGAATATTAATTTTCTCTAATCAGAGTCACACAAGAATTTTGTCCAACTATTCAGAGTATCTTATAGTGCTCTTTAACAATATCCATAAGTGAAGGCATTTAAAAGTTCTAAAGATTTGCCCACATCTTCATATGAATTAAAGAAAAAAAAAACCAAACCACCCTGTTCTTGAAAAGATTCTTAAATAACCTGACAATGATGAGGTGCCTTCCACAGAAGAAAAAACCCCAAAATGTAAGTTTTACTGCACTAGTAATACAATGCATTAAAAAATGTCCTTACCTGACCCGTAATACCTAACTTTCTTCCTTTACTGTGTCTCAGATCACCAATTAAATTGCTTGTGTCTTCAGGACCTGTGAAAAGATTCAGGTGTTCTCTTCCAGATGCACCAAACAAAGCTTGTGAGGGGTCCAAACCCTTATAGCCAAGTCCATGGACATTCTCTTTTGGAGTCAGATCTACAGGCATTACATCTTTTGGCGCAAATGTCACATTCTCTGGCTGGTATTCATCCTCTTCATCCTTGCACAAAATAAAAGTATATTTAGTTACATTAAAAACTTTCTAAGCATAATAAATATGAATACTTTTAACAAAACTTGAAATGGCGTGTTAAAATATTGTTCAAAGACATCAAAAAAGCTTTGTTGGTTTTTTTAAAGTGTGTTAGCACACGTTCTTACATAAGTCAACAAACAACTTTTGCCAGCTCCGTACCTCAGAACCCTCAGACAGTCCAGGTGGCAATGCGCAACCGTATACTTTCACCGCAGGGTCTGTAAGAGACATCATAGCATCACAGTAAATTACAGTTCTTTATTAAATTTCTCTAAGATTAAGAAAAATAAGTAAGACCAAATAAAATAAGGCTTTAAAATGAACTTTCTAATCAGTCCATGAATGCTGACTTTCTACTGAGTTCGGGAACTTCACTGAACTTACCAGGTTTCTGTCTGCGTGGCTTTCTTTTGACTCGCGGTCCAATTCCTTGTCCTTCTTTCCAGCCCATTTTTCGTAAGAGTTCAATCCCAACTGTTATTCTAAAAAGAAAACAAAGGGGAAAAAAGTTACCTCGAGCCACATTTTTTATACTTTTTGAGAAATAATATACAGATATAGCATCTGAAATTATGTTCTCATACCTCACTTTAAAATCAAATCTGATTGTATCACTATTTGCATATACACTACATCTCAGTTTGTAAATGTTTACCTGGTACAAGTCTACACATACAAAACAAAAATCCAGTGCTGGCCACTTTGAAAGTGGAACACTGCAGATCATCCAGTCTCTTTCTCTACTGCTGTGGCCAAACATTACTTTTCTAACCAATACAACACAAGGAATTATTTGGTTCACTTTTATTTAAATTTACTTACTTTGATGGTCCTATTAAATCATCAAATGCGGTGGTTCCTGGAATGGCAGCAACTGTTCCTGCAATCTGTCTAGCTTTCTCTTTTATTCTGTCTTTAGCTTTGGATGCAAAATCATCTGTGGTTGTAATCTCTTTTGGTGCTATCCCAAATTCACTAAGATCCTGGAAAATATACACAAAACAGGAAAAAATGAGATTAAAAACACGTTTCTCTCAAATGCTTAACTACTGTAATGGTAAAGGAAAGAAAACAGGATATGACTCTCACAGTAGCTAAATTTTTCAAGTCATTTATACAGTTGCTTTTTCAATAACCTTAATGGTCATACTTTAAACAACTGCAAAAGCATTTCTAATAAAGAAAATTAAAGGGTTGAGTTCTGGGGTTTTTTTCTAACATTGAGATGACAGGAGCTTCCTAAGTGAATCTACAGAACATCCTCTAGGACCTAGCAGTATAACATTCTATAGAAGCAAGTTGCTTCCATTTTCGATACTTTTCTTGAGAAGATTCCATTGCCTGAAAAACCTGCTGTCATGGCAACTACTTCCAAAAGATCTGTATTCCTTTGTAAATTTACCTCTTCATCCATGAAGTCTTCTGGTCCAAGAACAGTTCTGTCTGCTCTGTTCTGCCGTGATGATACAAAAGCTGAAGGAGTCCATCCTTTAAAGAAAGTAAGTATCTAAGTAAGGTACTGTAAATGGCAACATAATATCTGGAAACAATTCAAACATTTCAACCTTACATCTTAAGGATACATCAAGAGAACATCTATAATACTGCAGTACAAAAACTCAAGGGGGAATATCCTCAAAAATACCGGTTCAACTATTTACAGTATAATGAAGAGCAGAAAAAAAAATGCTTAATTAAATTTGATTTGTTTTCACTAATATTAAATTATGGTAATTGATAAACCCTTCCCAAAAAACAGAAAAATATCCAACCTTCCTTTGTGCCAACAGTGTTAAAGTAACCAGCAGAGAAACCACCAGTAAACGCTCCATGGAAACGCTGATATCGTCCCTTTGCATCTTTAACAGTCTGTTCTTGAAGAGGAACTGGCTTTTTAATTCGTTCACCTACAATCAGATAAATCAGAATCTCAGCCAAAACATTGCATAAAGAACGGACTCTCCACTCGTTCAAGATGCCATTTCTTCCTTGCAATTAAGAACTGGATCAAACAGTAGCCACCCTGCAGTAAAAAGCATTGACAGTTTACATGTACTGCCATTCAACTTTCAATATTTGTATACACTGTTGATGTACACTGCTAAAGTAAAAGCATGAAGTGTTCAGATAGAAATCCTAAATTCTAACAAGTTTTGAGAACAATTTTTTTTTCCTGTAAAAGGACCAATTTGATGACCTTTTAATGATGGAGTCACAGCTTCAGTGGATAAGGAAAGAGCAACTGACATCATCTACCTGGACTTGTGCAAAGCGTTCAACACTGTCCCGCATGACATACTGGTCACTAAACTGGAAAATCATGGATTTGATGGATGGACCACTCACTGGAAAAGGAACTGGCTGGATGGTCGCACCCAGAGAGTTGCAGTCAACAGCTCTACGTCCAACTGGAGACCAGTGACAAGTGGAGTTACTCAGGGATCGGTACTGGGACCAGTACTGTTTAACATCTTTGTCAGTGGGATTGAGTGCACCCTCAGCAAGTTTGGGGATGGCACCAAGCTGAGTGGTGCAGTTCACAAGCTGGAAGGAAGGGATGCCATCCAGAG
>NW_010201409.1:0-10743 GCF_000695765.1 Mesitornis unicolor
TCTCAGGACAGGGGAGAGAGAGAAGCGTTAACATTTCAAGAACCCCAAAAGTGCCCCGTGCGCCGCGGCGGCGTCTTCTACACCCAAAGACAACGCGTGGCGTCGTCAAGGGACATCAGCCAAGAGCCGCTGCAAGCACATTGCTTTTTAGCGGGGCTCTGCCTGGGGTAAACGGCTCTTCCCCTCACACAGCACTTTTCTTCTGAAAAAAATAAAACCAAGTGGCAGCAGATTTCTGTTTCTTAAATGAGGGCAATCCCAGAAAATTAAAAAAATGGAGGTGGGAGATAATTTTTTGAGATAGTTTCTTTAAATACGCGTTATCCACAGCAGTATCTGCTGCTTACGCTTTGAGTTGTCACTGCCATCACTGAGTTGGTGAGAGGTGGAACCACACCTTCACACCGGCTCTGCCCTGCTGCACGGACTGTGCACTCCCGGAGGAAAAGGCTGGAGCTGTTTCTCTGTAAAAGCAAGCACAGGGGGAAGAGGCAGTGGACTAAGGGCAAGAGGACATCTGGCACAGCATTTGTAATATATAATAGCAAAAAAAAAGCTGCAGGTGATCTTTCCCTCAAAGTGGAACAGCTTAAAAATTGTTGTGCCGTACAGAGCGAGAACCTGAGCAATTGACTTCTGTTAAAAACGCACGTAAAACAAAACACTTCACTAGAACTATCAAGAACAGCGGTCATTTTTTTCACCTGCTATGACTTGGATGTGTGGTGTTTTTTCTCAATATTGGGCACCAATATAAAACAAACAACTTCTTAATGGGAGAGATTTAGCAACTTTTCACTGACAGGAAATAGTGACAGTTTTCCAAGAAGTGATCAAACAGGAAAGCTACCAGGAAATGGAGAGCCACCATCCAGTCACCAGACCAAGAACTACAGACTGCCAAGCAGAGCGTGGTGGCAGAGGCAGCTCTGGATGGCAGGTGTCTCATGCAAAGGGACACCTACCCATCTGACAGGGACAAGAGCAGCTCCTGATGTAGGCTGTCCACCCTGGAGGCTCCCACGTCCTACACTGGACTGTCACGAGCTGTGGTTTTGCACATCACCGCACTATCAATTCACCTTTAGATACTCGATATTCGCAACAGAACTGGCAAACTGCAGCAGCTGCCTCCCTGCAGTGGAAGGAGGAACTTTGTACAGTGAGGATGGCTGGAGCGGTGGCAGCCACAGCCATCCCAGCGTGAGCCATCTCCACTTGTGAGCCAAAGCCTTCCATCTCTTGGGACCCAAATTTCATTGGGATCACCTCCCACGGAGTTCAGCTTTCAGTGAAGCAGCACAACAGGTAATCCTTCTCAAAGTGGTGGTATAACAGTCTTACTCGTGATCAGCAGTAACACTTACTAATTATATTTGGTTTGACTCTTTCTGAGATGCACCAGCTGAAACTGATTCTCCTGTGAGTCCACAGACTTTACTGAAATAGCAGTTAAGGAGGACTACACTGGGCACGAAAAGTAGCATCCGCACCCTGAGTCACTAAGCAAGAATGTGATTGGAATTACTACACTTGATTGTTTTAAATTCATTTACTTTTATATTCTTGCATCTGATTGCATGATTTTATACTATAAAACATTCAGTATTTAGAGCTTATCTGTCCTAGTGCACTTAGATCACAGCATGGAAATGAGAACACCACACGCAGTGTAGGAGTTCAAAGCTTAAGAGGTAAATGTCAGTCATTACCTGAAAACCTCTGGGAAATTCTGTTTCTATCCTCTTGCTCTCCTCATTCTTTAAACACGGAGCTCTCCTTTGGCTGGAAACCAGCATAAACATCAACAGCAGTGTTCTGAAACTTTACGGCTGATCACTGTCTGAAAATACTGCTTTGTGATCAACCTACGGTGTTCAGCCACCTGCAGTCAGTCAGGGACTTTGAAACTCAAAACCCACCACCAAACCCATGATTGTATTAACACAGATTAAAGAGGAGTGTGCGTGTGCCCTAAGAGCATCAGCAACCTCCACCTTGAATTGTGCCTGCAGGAGAATTCAGTCATACGCACATCTCTACCAACAGGTCTTTGACACATGTGAGAGTTACTCACATACTATCCCCATACCGATAACAATGTCTGTCCAACAATGCTGCTTTGGGCATTAAATCCCTTGTTAGCACTTGTCAAAGCACCACAATGTCATCCGATAGAAGCACATAGGCACAGCACAAACCACTCCGCAGGACCCATCGCTGTGGGACTCAAAGGATGAAAGAATGGTGTGCACCAAAACAATAGACTCCCCAAGTTTCCAGTTTAGGGGCCTAGTATTTCCCGCTCAAAAACACACGCACAGAGTGAGTAACAGCAAGGTTTAAAACACCAAACTTGGTGATGACCTCACAGGATTATTTATATATAAAATAGATCACACCCGATTGAAAAAAAAAATGCTCCCTCAGATATCCCTCCTTTCCTGTAAATAGAAAACATACAAAAATAAAAATGCCTTTCCTTTTCTTCCCCCAGCAAAACAGTCCTTAGAACAATTAACATAACGGGCTGTCAAAAGTGCTCAAACCAAAGTGACAAATGCAGTGAGTGGCAGGCAAGCCCAGCCCGACCCACCAGAACACTGCATGCTGGATTTGTCATGCAAATCAAAATGGAACCTGACATGCTCTTTGTTCATTTTCCTTTCAAAAAATCTACTTTAAATGCCTCCCATGTGCCTTGTTTTGGAAGCTGACATTCCAAATGCATCAGTGCAAATTAAGGGAGGGATCCGTTACCAATAAAGATGTTGCGATACAGAGAGTTTCAACAAATCTTATTGGGAAGACTGGAGGGACGACTGCTGCAGCTTGCACCTGTAGGGTCACTCGTTTTGCTGCTGCTGCTGCCTCTTTTATGGAGTCTCTTTAGAAAACTCTATCAGTAGGTCCTTGCAGAAGTTCTGGCAAGCTGTCACAGCTTAATATTTATAGATTATAGTCTGCAAGCAATGGATATATTTTGAATTAGGAATAGTAACAGTGTTTTTGCTTTTGTCTGTATTAAAATGCATTATGATTAATGTGCGTAAGGCAAATATTTAAATTATAAATTGATCTAGATATATCTTAATTATTTCTATTTTACTCATGAGTGCATAAACAATTAGAGCTTTTTAGAAGATGGATCCACAGTATTTTACAGTTAACTTATACTATATGAAGATGCCTTTTAAGCAATGAGTGTTGTTCTGACCTCAGGAAAACAACTGGGAAACTTCCACTGACTTCAGCCAAGCCAGTGGTTCATCCTTAGAGGCACATTTTTAACAAAGCCCTCAAAGCATTTACTGAGAATAAAGGGCTTTGATTTAAAAATATATGATCACATCTGGTAATAAAGCAGCTCGGAATTTACTCTCAAAAATAGACTAACCCAAACTTTGGATTGTATTAATTTCCCTAGTTTTGTAATTAAAACAATTTACATGAGCATTTGGTTTCGCCTCTGCCAAAACCAGCAGTCAGTCTGCATAAGCAGCGGTTTCATCACAGCGGTTCCACTCTGCACCTTCAAAAATTTGTATTTAAGATGATGCAGTCCATCAGTTGGACTGCTCCATACCTACGTTAATACTGGTACATGTACCTGTCCTACACAAATGTTATTTTTTTCCATTCTGATAAACGAATGCTTGTCTCTGTCAATGCAGTGTTTTCCTCTTGCAGCTTGTTGACCCTTACTCTGCAGCAAGAGGTCTGAACGCTTCCCAGAATTTCATTCACTCACTTTACTTCAACAATTATTGGTAAAAAACCCCAAACATTTTCATTCAATGCCTTAACAGAACTATTATCTGACAATTTACTGTTACATACAGCCCCTTAAAAAAGGCAAGGTCTTTACTTTCCTCTCTGCATTGGCTCTGAACTAGAATTTTTATGAATCAGATTTTTCCTCCTACTCATTTTGAGTCATTCTGTTTCTTCTCAGTTGCCCCAAAATCTGAACATCTCTACACAGGGAATTTTCAGTGAGGGGGAACGATGCCTCTGGAATGGTTTCCTTGCCAATTCACATCTGGTACTCGGTACAAGATCAATCTGTTTATTCAGGGTCTCCAGGGGCTGGTACAGTAGTGGCTCTAAGTATGCCTTTTAATTTGATGTTGTCATTTGGCTGGTTGGTTAGTTGACAGTCTGTCTAAATGCAGCAGTGCAGTTGTAACTACTCAGTCATCATATCTGAGTTGCCAGTTCATAATCCAGTAGAACGCCAGCTACATTTCAACAATTTAAAACTGTGTCCGTCATCTCCCAAATTGTCAGCACCATGAAATGTACTGCTTAATTACCTTTAATTTAATATTATTTCTTGCACATGCGTTTGTACTCAGGAACGTTACCAGAGCTCTGTAGAGCAGAGTCATGCTAATCTTAATTTACCTCATTAACCTGTCTCGGTTCGAAAAGTAGGTGAAAATGTGGCATGGCCTTGGGTGACCTCGCTGTATCGTAAGTAAAGCAGGTAAAGATAGAATGTCCTCAGAGCAAAGCTTCTTACCTCTTAAATGCAAAGATGTCAGTACCAGCATCAGTTAAACTGGCATACCAAAGAGCATAAATTATGCCACATATAGATTTCTTTCTTCCTCCAAAAAGCGAGATTAGGATTGGGCACAATTCACCTTCTGCTACGTTTCTCAATTCCCTCTGTGGAGATGTGTTTAGCATGGCAAAAGTACTTTGACCACAGTTATGGCAACAACCTGTAAAACTACTTCTGGAGCATGGATAATTGAGATTATGGTGTGCAAAATCATATATCCCACACAGCACTCCAAAACCAAGATAAACACTTGTAAAAGCCTTCTGAAGCAACCTCTAGCATATAAAACCATGTTAACTTTGGTATGAAACATTTAGATAAGATCTCCTGTATATGGATTTTGTATATCTGTGTTAACTGGAAAACATGAGGAAAAACAGTTTCTGCCCAGATCTTATCATTTAAGTAATTGCTGCTGATAAAATTCAAAACTCTCATGTTAACAGCCTGTACTAGGTTTAGCCACAAAAGACAGAATTGATCCCAGTTAAAACTTATCCCTTACTTAAAGCTGAAGTTAATCTGTCAACTAATTAATTTGAGGTTTCATTTTACCATCTACTGACGTATTCTTTGATCCTCCTATATTTTTCTTTTTGATTGATTGAAGCTTTCATTCTTGCACTGTCAACAGACCTTTTGGTGAGAAACTCCTATTCACATCTGTAACTGACTTAATTCTCACAATTTCCCAGCAGTTTTTCTTTGATCTCTGCATTTCTGAGTTTAATCATTGAGTTTGCATTAGCAGTTTTTTCAGTTGCTGAATCTTTCAGAGTTTCCAGGACTCAATTAAGAGAGCACAACTCCTGAAGTTTCACTTAGAATGATTTTTTTATAGTTTTGCAGTAAGTACTATATGTGCTGTATCTCTAAAATTAGTATGAACTAGCCTGATTTCTATTCCATTTACATGTATTAAGCATTTAAACTAAATGTTTGGGCATGGTTTTTTTTTCTTATGTATTTTGTTTGGAATCATTCATTAAACATATTGTAGTGTGAGTGGTTTTTTGTGAATTTGTCATATGTAGGTCTGCAGATTTTCTGTAAAAAAGGCAAACAACTCGATCGAAATACGAAAATCCTACAATTTTCTTTTCTGAAGCTCAAGTTTAAAAAGGGAGCTCATGACAAAGATCCACCGTTTCTCTGAGGACACAAGGAACAAGAACTTTTATACAACTCAGTTTAAGCACCGTCAGTTTTTTTGAACCATTACAAATTTGATGAAGACATTGAAAATGAAGGGCACAGACCAAGGAGTAAGCTAGATACGGTCTGTTTTAAGTGCTGTGTGAGCTCAACTGCGCAATGACAGCCCTTCTGCACAGACTCCATGAGTCCTTTTCCTACCTACTTCAGTGATACATGGAATTTATTCAAGTTTTAACAGAGGTGAATAACACGCTACCTTGTTTCCTTTCACTAGACACTTCCTTTTGATTTTGATTTAATCTTATATGAATAAGGATCTTAGTTTAGACTTTGTCTTTAAAACTAAGTGGATGTTACCCTCAACTTGCTATTTTTACATTAGAAGCCTTTTATTTTAGTTCATTGTATGAGATGTATTTTTCCTTAATGAATGCTTTTACTGTTAATACATTTCTAGCCTTACAGTTATATCATCTTAAGAGAACTCCTACCTTTCTAAAGCTAATTAATATATTGGGCCTAAGTTTTTCATTATGCTTTGGAAACAAATCTGGTATTTTTAGTCCACTATCTAAACACTTAAGGCAAACACTACTGCTAAAAAGCCACCAAGCAAAAATAAATCATTAACTGAAAATCAGAAAATAAACTTCACTGTAGAAAAGTCATGAAAAATACATTAAAACATCACTAAGAGAACTCCAAGGAACTACTCCTGAGTGCACATTTCTACTACACAATAATGAATAATAATTATCACTTATTGTTCACCATATGAATGCAGAAGATAGGTGACTCAGTGGTGCAAAACATACTGTGCATTTACTTTTCACTCTTGACTTACTCAAGGCACGTAAGCAACCTGCTCACTGAAAGCTGTGCATTATGGGGGCATTAAGATTCCCTGAGGGCCAAGTTCCTCGAGTACTGTGCTCCTGGAATACATTTCACAGCTCTGTACAAAAGCAGTCCCCAGCCAAACACATGAATGAGAATGACAAGTGGCTGCTGTGTCAATCTTCCTCACATACTGCATTCATAGCTATACATCAGAACACTCAAGATTGCTGTGTCGGATCTTAGCTCTACCCTTTGCCACGCAGCAGTACAGTTGTTCCCTTACAGTAAAGTTTATTTTCTCTTTTCTTAGTACCCTGCTTATAAAAACAGGGCAGCACTGGGCATTAACATGCAGAAAAGCAAACTGAAACTGAGAGCGTCCACCCCAACGGCAATATGATCCTGCCATCCTAAATATACCCAGTACTCCGCCTACCCACTCTCGCACAGTTACCCAGAAAGCTGTAACTACTCTCTTTCTCCAGTTGCAATATTATGTGGCCTCTGTTTACAGGAGTCTGGGAAAACAAAAAGTGGGAATTGACTTTTGCTTCAGTAGGTAGAGAAGAGTAGCTTATCTAATAATTTCCATGGCCTCTTACTGCTGATCGACATCACATCAGGCTGAAAATAAAGAACAGAAAAATGAATTCATAACTATTGCAGATGAAATTAACTCAGCATCTAGCAAGCTTATTTGTTTAAGTGAAAGAAGGGATGCCACAGAAATGGATCTGTATTTGGAGTACAGCAATACAGCTGTGGGACCCATACCTTCCCATCTATGCATGAAGTATTTTTGTTTGTGTCTGTTCTACTACATTTGTGCGTTCTCACTCCTCTCATGGAAAACCTGGGTTTGGTGGGCTGGACAGAGGGTGGGAAGGAGACCCTGGAAGCATGGAAACAGAAAGTTTGGATGGAACCACAGAAGTGGAGTGTGTAAGGTCTCTTCCATGCAGGATGCCCTTGAATCCCAGGGAATGTGCTCATTAGCTTGAGGCCAAAAGAAAGAAATGCAGCTACCCAGAACACTCACTGTGGCGTTGTTATTCTCAGCAACACCCTGAATAGCAAACTTCAGTTCTTACCAATATGATATAATAACGCTCCCTAATAAATACTGACACTAGCTTTCATGATGGCCTTAATCTGTAAGTAATTTTTTAAAAAAGATTGGCCAAAAGTTTATATTCAGCTAGCAAGTGCTGCTCTTTTGTTCCAAAGTTAAGTTCTCAGAAGATAAGCTAGATCTGTAGTAGTATTTAGTTAGTTACCAACAATCTATATTGACAAATCCATGCTTAAGGATGTGAGGAAAGCAGTATAGTTATACTGAACTTTCATTTAGATTGAGCTCCATGCTTGAAGCTACTTATTTCTCCTTTAAAAGAAAAAAAGAGTTACTTTGTAAATATTCCTGTGCTGAGATCCAGTAAATTGGGGGACTGGAAGCTGGAAAATTAAGTAGTGTGGCTACAGGGGCACTACAGGCAACCAAAAAAAGCATGTAATTATGAAATAAAGAAAAAATTAATAAAGTGGTATAAAATTTCCATGCACTTTTTCATGCATATCTGAAGAGGTAAAAATCGCTGCAGTTTAGCCTTTCAAGATGACAGGAATGCTGGATATGTACAGGTTGCAAAAAGGCTTTGGAAAAAGAAATATGGAAGTGGTACATGCTTTCAATCTGCAGGAAACAAATGTGATCTTTTGGGTATCAAATGCAAATCCCACTAACACTGTGCGAAAACACACATGGATCGGCCATCTCAAGATAGAAAATCTGACACAGCATAAAAGCACCTCGGCCAACTACTCCTTTCACTACCAGGAATTCAGTCCAACAGCAACCCTGGTTTGCAAATGATTGTTTCTTCCATTTATCATAATAAAACTTATTAAACTGTCCTTTTTCTTAGTATATTTTCTGTATTTATAACAAAAAATACACTACTTGTCATCATCTTTTACTTTTTGAATTTCATGAGTTGGTATCAATTTCAGTAAGTTACACTGTATTTCACTGCTTGTCTTTTTTAGACTATTTTATTAGAAAACACATTTTCACTGGCTTTGCGTATACCCTGTCATCTGCTAAATAAGGCCAACTTCTTTCTGTTACCTGGTGTGTATGTGTATATACATATAAAGATTTTTTTATTATTATTTTTTTAATAAATGCATCTGTAAAATCTACAGGGGTCTATATTACCAGGCAGGTAATGAGAGTCGCATGCCACAGCTCATTTCTTCTGAAGAAACCACAATGATTTTCAACTTTCTAAAAAGGAATATTTATTTTCTTGCTTCTAACTGTGCTAAGTAAATAGAGGTTATTGTTATTTTATGTCCTGCACTCTTTCTAGCCATCCGTCCATACTATGAAGCCCCAAATATGACATTCCAAAGTTGCTGAGGCTCTTTCAAACATATCTTAACAGTATTCTACACTTTTAAAATACATATGAACGGCCCAGGGCAGCAGATCTAAACAACTTTAGTTTCTGTACCAACTACGGAAAAGATGCTCAAGCTATTGAACCTCTAATGTTTGGCAGTCAGTCCTATGCTTCCAGAGGACTCTCACACACACGTTTTGTGTTGCGCTGCCCTGTCCCACTCAAGGCTAGAGTCTCATTCTTAGTTCCTCTGTTCACAAGCAGATCCAACTCAAATGCCAGAGATAAATTGCCTAATTATCTTTCTTACTCCTACTTGGAAGAATGCCCTATGGTCCTCCTCCTGGTTTTGAAATTTAGAAGGATGAGCCACCAGAAGCAGCAGAGGCTTGTAAACAGTAGGGAGGAAACAGGAATAGATTTTAGGGAATAAACAACTTCCAATGACAAAGTTGCAGCTACACATAATTTAGGAGCCTTTCTCACACATACTGCAATATTTGTAACTGTTTGTCACTTGGCAGAGGGTTCCAATGACCTCAAGATCAACCTCAGATCACCTAAATACTCTTCATTGGGTGTAGTGTTGCTATTTAGTCTAGAAGTTCAGAATACTGGCAAATACCCAGTGCATCGGAAGGCTCACCAGAAAGTCCCCTGGTACTAAGAGCTAAGCTACAGGTAAGGTCCTCAGAAACGTGCAGTGCATCAAACACTGCTGCTGCTAGTAAGCAATTAAAGACATAATCAGCAACAGCAAGTGAGTGGCTGTAGAGAAATTGAGTAGGAAACAGAAGATCAAGACAGTGGACTACTAAGCAGGGACAATTATGATAAGCAGGATAACATGTAACAATATTTTATAAATATCACGTTTTTGTTTGGAGGGAAGAAAAATAGAATGTAGGTAAAAAGGTGACAAAGATTAATTTCTGAAAACATATGAAGATTCAGGTTGAAACAAATTACAGAAAAGATTTCATGGAAAACACTGATGTCTGATAAAAATGGAAGGAAAGACAGAAGTGTCTTTAAGTATATGAAGAGTCAGCATCACAGTTTTATCTGGTATCAGAATTCAAGGCTGTATTTCACACATAGACCCTTTATACCTTATCTTGTACAATTACTCTTGAGAAGCTTTGCAAAACAAAGCAAATAGGATGGGATGGCTGTCAAAGCATTTTACATATTGATCTTGCCACACCACTGATAAGGTACTTGATTAAGTAAAGCCAGTGCTGAATTTTCCCATTGCACAGTTGAACTCTAATGACATTTTCTCACATACACGAGGTAGGCTGAGAGCTTGCCCTGAAGGCCTGATCCTGAACCTGTGCTTGGCCATATGCGGGCAGCTGTCAGGACTCTGGAGGAGCCCACAACAGCACAATTTTTATTTCCCCAAGGACTCAGAGGGTCCTTATTAAGCATATTAAGGCGGGAACAAAACTAGAGAGAACTGACTTTACCTCAGACTTCAAGTTACCCTGCACATATGGGCTATCTCTTGGCCCATCCTGCAAGGAAGCCTTATGGTTAATTAAGGTTAAAGCTATGAGATACCAGCAGGACCTCATGTCCGACCCAATATTAACCATTATTACCACAAACCCGATACCCATTTATACCCAACCTTCTATTTCGACTAATTTTGCTCTTTCAACGATCGAGCCCCATCTCCTGCGGGCTGAGGAGCGGCCCCCTCAGCGGCGCCGCCGCGCAGGAAGCGGCTTCCCTGAGGCGAGAGGGGCACCGGCTACTTGTGCG